>NC_081416.1:118300035-118480035 GCF_949786415.1 Peromyscus eremicus | reverse complement strand
AGAACATTTTATTAATTTGATGTCATTGTTGCCTTCATAAGTCATGTGGTGACTTCTGTATCTAGTGACAGGCATTTGTAATGATGATTCCTGATTCTGCCGAGGTTGTGTAAACACTTGCATGGCTTGATCCAGTTGCTTGGATTTCTTTTCAATTTGAAGGTAATAGTGCTCTACAAATAACTTATACTTGACAGAGGATTGCAGCCACTAGGCCTTGTTTGTTAAAATGTGTTTAGTTGCTAATGTGAGGAGAAATCTCCTAGGGCCAGCACGATGGCTCAGTGGGTGAAAGCCCTCGCCATGCAAGCCTGATGATCTGTGTTCAATCCCCCAACCCACATAAAAGTGGAAGGAAAAGCCAGGCATGGGGGCGCATGCCTTTAATCCCAGCACTCGGGAGGCAGAGGCAGGTGGATCTCTCAGTTCCAGGCCAGCCTGGTCTACAGAGTGAGATCCAGGACAGCCAGGGCTACACAGAGAAACCCTGTGTGGAAAGAAAAAAAAAAAAAAAAAAGGAAGGTGAGAACTAACTGTGCAAGTTGTCCCCTGACCTCCACATGACCTGCGCACGCACATGGACACATGCACACACATACACACACACACATACACACATACACACACATACACACACACACATACACACATACACACACATACACACACACACATACATACATACACACACACATACACACATACACACACACATACACACATATACACACACACACATACACACACACATACACACACATACACATACACATACACACACACATACACACATACACACACACACATACACACACACATACGCACACACACATACACACTATCATCATAAATAACTTTAAATATAAAAAAGAAAAGAAAGAAAAAATGTAAAGCAATCTCCTTTACACATTTACTTCATGAGACCGATGGGAAACAGGAAACATGGAATATCCTGGGCAATAGTAGGTTATAAGAGCATGGACTAGACTCTCCCTGGTTAGAAGTGTCTATTTACATATGAGAATTTCCCAGTCCTAAGCTGCTGTTGACAAAAGCAAGAAGCTGTGGAGTCTGCTACATGGTGCGGTGATCACAGATAACAGTGATAATGTACTGAGGACTCCAAAAAGCTAAAAAAAAAAAAAAAAAAAAAAGGACTTTTTCACTTTTTCTTTTTTGCAGTTCTGGGCTTGGAAGCTAGGGTGTCCCATCTGCTAGGCAGACCTGACCAATTGATTGACCGATTCATTTATCCATTGATTCACTGATCCATTGATTGAGACAGAATGTGGGTAGATCACCCAGGCTATCCTTGAATTCCTACAACAGCCCAGGTACAGGCTTGTAATCCTCCTGCCTCAGCCTCCAGAGTAGCTGAGGTTATAGTCCTGTACTACCAGGCCCAACTAAAAGAAAAGATTTTGAATGGCTTTATCAAAAAGAAAATGATCGATATTTTAAGAGCTGCTTAAGATTTGAACATGACAGGGCTCGGGGGTTAAAGGTGACGACTGGGTTCAGTTCCAAGCACTCACATGGCAGCTCACAACTGCATGTAAATCCAGTTCCTGGGAACCCAACACCCTCTTCTGATCTCTTCATTCTCCTCCAGGCACATGGTATGAATATATTCATGCAGGCTCACACATAGACACATAAATCAATCCTTTTTTAAATATTTGAACATGGCATGCCTGTAATTGGTGCCTACCTCAATCTCTGCCCTCCACACATAAGTACATACACTTTCACAAATGTCTGTCTGTGCACCACATATGTACAGGTACCAACGGAATATCAGGTTCTTTGGAATCGGAGTTTCCAGGTATGGGTGGTGGGAACCAAAGCCGGGTCCTTTGCAAGACAAACAAACACTCTGACCCACTGAGCCAACTCTCTATCTCCTCACCCCCTTTTCTAGTTAAGATTCTTTTTTTTTTTTTTTTTTTTTTTTGGTTTTTCGAGACAAAGTTTCTCTGTGTGGCTTTGCGCCTTTCCTAGAACTCACTTGTTAGCCCAGGCTGGCCTCGAACTCACAGAGATCCGCCTGGCTCTGCCTCCCGAGTGCTGGGATTAAAGGCGTGCACCACCACCGCCCGGCGCGATTCTTTTTTTTTAACTATATATATTTGGGGGGGGGGGGTTGGATTTTATTTTCTGAGACAGGGTTTCTCTGTGTAGCCCTGGCTGTCCTGGACCTCTCTCTGTAGACCAGGCTGGCCTTGAACTCACAGAGATCTGCCTGTCTCTGCTTCCTGAGTGCTGGGATCAAAAGTGTGCGCCACCACCAGCTGGGAAAACAATAAACTTTTAAAGTAAATAGGTTCACATTCCCTCCCTACCACTCAGTCCTGTGGTGATATATTGTGTACCCTAATAAAATTTGCCTGAAGATCAGAGAGGCAAACGAACAAGCCACTACCACATCTTACCTCTAGGACTCCTCAGCCTGTAAAGGCTTTAGTTCCTGTCTTCTCATGCCTTATTTACCTTTCTTTGCCCAGCCATATCACTTCCTTCTTAGTGCTGGGATTAAAGGCCTGTGACTCCCAAGTGCTAGGATTAAAGGTGTATGCCACCACTCCCTGGCTCTGTTTCTCTCCTAGACTGAGTCAGTCTCATGTAGTCCAGGGTGGTTTTGAACTCACAGAGATCCAGAAGGATCTCTGCCTCCCAAGTGCTAGGATTAAAGGTGTGTGCCACCTCTGCCTGGTATCTAGGTTTAATCTAATGGCTTGTTCTGTTCTCTGATCTTCAGGCAAAGTTTATTAGAGTACACAATATATCACCACATTTTCCCCTTTTTTTGTCTAAAATAAAAAAAGAAAGTTATAACTAAATAAGAAAAACTATATACAATTAGTATATACAATATGTACAGTCAAGAATTACAATAACAATGTCCAGTCCATAATCATTTGACAGATTCAGAAAAAAATACTCCATTATTTATTTGGTGAGTCCAAAATGTTGTAGCTAATTCACCTTCTATCCTAACTTTTATTACCAACTAAAAACTATCTTTTGATGTCTTTCAAACTTATATACTTTACACCTCTTTAGGGAGTTTCTTTTCTGAATTTGTTAGCAAGGAAAACTAGAACTATAACTATCTAATCTTCAACTCCCTCAGAGACCCGAGAAGGAAATGATATTTACTGAGTAAGCAGGAAGTGCAAATAAGTGACTTCCAAAAAATGTGAGAAATGACAAAAACACCTGGCTGCCTGGATAGTCACCCAAGGTTCCTCTGCAACGTTGGGGCATCCATCTTCAGCCTACAGGGGTAGCATATCTGACAGACTCATCTGTGAAGCAGGATTTTCTAAAGGGCCTTCCTACCTTGTCTTGGCAAGGATCGGCAGTCCTTTCTTTTGTGTCCTGCTTGTCCCATTTGGACAGCATACTGTCAGCAGTCGAGGCAAGGGCACTTTCTTGCCCAGTGGCTAACTTTTGCCACAAAGAAAGTAAACTTGATACGGAGTTTTCTTCAATACCTGTCATCTTCTCTGAAGTAGATTGGTGCTGCAAGGAGGAGACATGTCTCATTGTCATTTTTAAAAAAACTGCCAGGCGGTGGCGGTGCACGCCTTTAATCCCAGCACTCGGGAGGCAGAGGCAGGCGGATCTCTGAGTTCAAGGCCAACCTGGGCTACAGAGTGAGTTCCAGGAAAGGCGCAAAGCTACACAGAGAAACCCTGTCTCGGAAAAACAAAAACAAAAACAACAACAACAACAAAAAAAAAACCCTATGTTATTAAAAATCTTAAATGCCACATTCTATAGATCTCTGGAGTGTTTGAAGATGACCTATCTATCTAAAATATATCCGTTTGACCTTGAAAATATACCTAATATGACTACAAGTTCAATTATAATAACTACTAACTTTCATTTCTTTATATCCTAATTAGTTAGTAATAATAACTTTAAGTGCCCAGCAATTTGCATTACATTGTTAAATGAACTGTATAGATACAATACCTTGAACACGATTAGAAGTGTATGTACAGTATTTTCTAACAAAATTAATATCAACTTGGTATCAATATACAAAATTTGTATACAATATAAAAAACTCCAATCCAATTTAAAACCAGTAGTTACTTTTTAAAAGTAGATTCAATAATCTACCTTTTTATCTTATCATATCCATATTTTCCTTTTTTCTTTTCAGAGTAGACTCAATAATCTACCCTTTTATCCTATTATTTCTATATCTTTTTTTTTCTTTTCAGAATAGATTCAATAATCTACCCTTTTATCCTATATATCCTCTTCTTTTCAGAGTAGATTCAATAATCTACCCCTTTATCCTATCATTTCTTTATAATACATTTCTATATCACAGTTCTACTGCTAAGCATCGACCATTTTAACATCTTTATTTTTCCTTCCTGATCTTGCCTTTGCTTCTAAGAGCAAACATGGGCAACTGTCTGATTTCTCAGCTTAGGACCTAATCAGATGACTTCCCACTGTAAGCAATCAGAATAGCTGCAAAGCTGTTGGGAGCATGCCTGCCCCTGCCTCTCCCCATCCTCAACAGAGTCACATAGTCAGGCGCACTCTCTGGGGAGGTCTTTCCTTAATGCTTACAGTTCATGCAGAGTTCCATAATTTGGTTGATTTTCTGGGAATGGCTTTTCTTCTTCAAATGAATTTTTGCTTTATTTTTAAATTCACTCAGTTTCTATGCCCTCATCACTAACACCCAACTCCCAAGCTGCCTAGATACTTCAAATATGTCAGGCAGTGAATCGTTTAGGTTTTTTTATTATAATTGTTTGTTTTTATGTTTTGCTTCATTTTCCCCTAAGTTTTTAGAGATAAGATTTCACATAGCCCAGTCTGGGCTCCATCTATCTGCCTCCACTGCTGAAATGCAGGAATAATGGGTGTATACCACCATACTCAGCTAGTATTGCTTCTTCTAGCTTTTTCAATTTTTATTTTATGTGAATGAGTGCTTTGCCTGTATGTATGTCTGTGTACCACTTGTGCATCTGGTGCCCTCAGAGGCCAGAAGAGGGCATTAGATGGCTTGGAAATGGAATTGCACACAGCTGTGAGCAGCCATGTGCATGCTGGGAATTGAACCCGGGTCCTCTGGAAGAGCAGCCAGTGCTCTTAACTGCTGAGCCATCTCTCCAGCCCCTCTTCAGCCATTTTTAAAATACATTTTGGCAGGGCCTGGTGATTCACAGCTCCCTCACTCCCCTCCCCCTTCAGTGTTGCTGCTGCTGCTGCTGCTGCTGGCGGCGGCGGTGGCGGCGGCGGCGGCGGCGGTGGTTTTGAAACAGGGTCTCACTATGTAGTCCTGGCTGGCCAAAGATATATTTTCCTTTGTCCCCATGGTGCTGGGATTAAAGATGTGTGTCACAAATTGATGGCTTCAAACTGGAGTTCTCTCCTGCAATCTCAGAACTTGGAAGGCTGAGGCAGGAGGCTTGGTATGCATTCCAGGGGCTTCAGAATGAGAATCCATTTCAAAACAAAATGAACATTTAACAATGAACATCATCCTGGAGTCCCGCCTTCTCTGACTCCATCTTCTTTGCTTAGGAGTCCCAGGGTCCTCTTCCACAGTCTCTCCTGTCACGGGACCTGCCAGGTCTCAGAATGAGCTTGCCTAGACACACAAGAAGTTGGCAAAGGTCATCTCAGGATAAGTTCTGTCCCTCCAATAAAGTGTTACTGCTTCCATTTGTACTGGTAGAAACTCAGGCCCAGATGGGCATAACAACTCGCAGTGTAGAAGGTGGGATTTCAGAGTCCACATATGAGAGGAGACTTGTCGTCCTTGTTTTTTTGAATCTGGCTTATCTTGTGGCATGATTATCCCCAGTTCCATCCATTTTCCTAGATGTGATTTCGTTCTTTGTGGCTGAGTGGTGCTCCACTGTGTATGTACACATTTCCCCACTACTCAGAAAGCCCAGCAGAAGGATCAAGAGTTGATGGGTTGGCTCAATGGATAAATTTACTGGCTACACAAAAGCATGAGGCCTTGAGTTCAGATCTCAGCACACACATAATAATCTGAGGATGAACCTGTACACACCTGTAACGCCTACACTTAGGAGAATGGAGACAGGAAGATCACTGGGACTCACTGGCTATGAGCCTAGCTGAAAAACACAAGTTCCAGATTCAGGGAGAGACCCTGCCTGAAAGGAATGTGGCAAGGAGTGATAAAAGGGGACATTCCAAGAGCATACAGGCATGAGCACCCACAAACACGCACATGCATGTACCACACACACAGAGACATACACATATACACATGTACACTTGCAAAATTAATCTCTAAGAAAGAAAGCAAGAATTCTTAGGTAGTTGAGGCTCTGTAGGGAGACCAGATCTGCTTTTTGTGTGACACGACAATTTGGGGGACTGAATATAATGGAATGGAAGCTACTGAACTTGCATTCAAGTGAGCGACCAGACACATAACAATGCATCGTATTAGGAGAGGTTATGCACTATACAGGAAAGCAACGGGCGTCCTATAGCGGGCAGGGTTTCACGGAGTGACTGAGAAAAGAATTTCTAGGGAGGTGATTAGAGCAGGGACCAAAAGTAAATAATGGAGTGAGTCACCTGACATCAGGTGAGAACACAGAAGGAATGGTCAATAAAGACTTGGGGATGTTTGGGCCTGAATTAAAAGCAAGAAGAGTTGGAGTGATCATAGATGTTCAGCACCTTCAAGATGTTTTCTCGGTGAACTGTCACAGTGATAACTGACAACAAACATCGAAGGGACAGCAGCAATGAGCTATCCATAAAGAAGGAGGGGAGCTGAGTGAGTGTCCCAGCACTCAGGAGGCAGGAAATCACCAAGGGGTCTAGGCCTACGCGGGCTACATACTGAGACCTCATCTCTAAAAAGCAGGAAGAAGGGCATGGGGGCTCACACCCCTAACTCAGAAGGATGAGACAGAAAGATTGCCAAGGCTGTAAGGCCAGCTTGGTCTACATGTGTTCCAGGATGGCCTGAATTACAGAATAGTTCAAAAACAAAACCAGGGGTTGAGGATTTAGCTCAGTGGTAGAGCGCTTGCCTAGCAAGTGCAAGGCCCTAGGTTTGTTCCTCAGCTCTGGAAAAAAAAACAAAAACAAAACCAGAGGCTGGAGAAACAGATCAGTGGTTAAGAGCACTTGTTGCTGCTCTTCCAAAGGACTCTGAGTCACAATCACCTGTAACTCCGGAGATCTGCCCCATCTTCTGGCCTTCATGGGCATCAAGCTTGCACGTGTACACATACAGACACGAGGGCAAAATACTTAATACACGTGAAAAAATAAATTTAGAAAATCTAAACCAAAACCAAAACCATTGGTTGCTACAATGAGTGAGGGTAGGGAGCCATTGGGGTGACTCAGGAGGGGAAGACACTTGTGAGTTTGATCCACATGGTGGAAAGAGAGAACCAAATCCTGCAGATTGTCCTCTGACCTCCACGTGTGCCGTGGCAAGTGCATGCCTGCATGCATACATGCACAAGATAAAAATAAAAGAATGAATGAACAAATACAATATTCTTAAAATAAGGTAGTTAAGGAACACAATGCTGGAGAATTAATTCTATTTTTTTCTTCAGTGCAGAAGATAGAGCCCAGTACCCCACCCATGCCCAGCAAGTGGCCCACCATTGCCTGCACCCCAGCCCAGCACCCTGCACAAGTGCTCAGAGGGAGCCAGGAGGAGGCAGAACCCTGGCCAGCAGTCCTCACCACCTCTGTTACACAAGACACCTTTCTCTCCTTCACCTCAGGAGACTCAAACAGTTTTTTTGGTAGTCATGGATTCAAGAGATTGACAGAAAAGGCAATCTTGTGGTTTAGATCTTAATGTTCCCTAAAGGCTCTGTGTGGAAGGCTTGGTCCCAGCCTGTGATGTCATTGGGAGGTGCTAGAACCTTTAGGAGATGTGTCTTCATGGAAGGAAGTGAGATCTGGGGGCAGGTCCTTGAGGGGATACTGAGGCCCACCTCTGCCCTTCCTCGGTGATTGCTTGGTAAGTGTGAGGTAAGCACTTCCCTCTGCCACACACTTCAGTGAGGAACTACCTCACTGTGGCCCTCAGACAATGGGGTCACGTGACTATGGGTTGAACCCTCCGTAGCTGTGAGCTAAAACAAATATTCCTCTTTGCAGAGAGAGGGAGAGGCCCAATTTTTTAAGGTAGCACCTTACTCTGTTGCCTAAGCCGGCCTAAAATTCACACCTATCCTCCTGTCTCGGCTTCCTAAGTACTGGACGACAAGCATGAGCCACCAGGCCCAGCTTAAGCTAGTTTGTCACTGTGACAGGAAGCCGCCTAACACGGTCATGGTATAGATGGCAGCATTCCCAGGGAAGGCTGAGCATCTCCCAGAGCAAACATGTGAAGATGTCCAGGTGCGGTGACACTTGTCACCCGGCACTCAGGAGATGCAGATATGAGGGTCACAAGTCGGAGGCCAGCCTGGGGTACACAATGAGACCTTGTCTCTGAAATCTTAAGACTGAAGTCTAGCTCAGAGGAGTGCACTTGCCTAGCACAGGCGAGGCCTCCGTGTGAGCTCCAGCTCCACCCCAGACAAGGCAGAGAACACACTGCTGCACCTGACTCCAGGAGACACAGAAGCTTCAGGGACAGTTGGAGAAAACGGAGCCTCCTTCCCTTGGGGCGAGCAAGATAAGATCAAAACCAAAAACCCAACGGAGTTGACCATTTAAAGATTTCAGTTCAGCCCAGCAGTGCTGGTGCACACCTTTAATCCCGGCACTCGGGAGGCAGAGCAGGCGAATCTCTGTGAGTTTCAGGCCAGCCTGGTCTACAGAGAGAGTTCCAGGACAGCCAGGGCTACACAGTGAGACCCTGTCTCACAAAAACAAAACAAATTCAGTTCCATAGCTTGCCCCTTTGACAAAGTGAGTGACAGTGTGAGCCGAGGAGTGACAGCTGGGAACATGTGTGCAAAGCCAAAAATAGAAACAGCTAGAACGCTGGAGAACGGCTGCCTTGACCAAGGAAAACCAGGACCCGGCCCACCCAGGACGTGGCCCACCCAGGACGCGGCCCACCCCATCCTTTTTTCTGCACCTGGTCTCCTGTAACCCACGACGTCCTCAAATTTGCTCCATGGTAGAGGATGACCTTGAACTTCTCCCCTTGCTTCCTCTCCTCCGGCGTCGGGTTTACAGGTGTGCTCCACCACACTCCAGTCAGCCTGGACTAGACGAAGCCCTGACTCAACAGTAAAATAAAAATAAACAGGTAACAAAACAAAAAAAAAATCCAACAACCCTGCCCCCAGGGCTGCAGAGCCACGCCTTGTCTCCAGGAAACAAACAAGGCTCAGCGCTGGGGCTGGAGAGAGGGCTCACCAGTCAAGAGCACTGGTTACTCTTCCAGAGGATCCAGGCTCAGTTCACAAACCCCTGTAACTCTAGTTCCGCAGTATCCAGTTCCCTCTTCTGGCCACCGTGACTACCAAGCATGCACTGGAGTACATCCATGCGTGCAGGCCAAACATACACACATTAAATAAGTAAGTAAGTAAGTAAGTAAGTAAGTAAATAAATAAATAAATAAATAAATAAATAAATAAATAAATAAATAAATACATCTGCATACAAATATAGAAACAACAACAACAAATCTGGTAATTCAGGCCTGCCCTCCTTGCACTTGGGAGGGGAAGCAGAGGCTCAGGAGTTCAAGGCTAGCCTGGGCTACATGAGCCCCTTCCTTAATAAAAACAGTAAGTGAATAAATCAATTAATTTCACTGTGGGTTTTTTTTTGGGGGGGCGTGTTTTGTTTTTTGTTTTTTTTTTTTTTTTTTCGAGACAGGGTTTCTCTGTGTAGTTTTGGTGCCTGTCCTGGAACTCACTCTGTAGACCAGGCTGGCCTCACACTCATTTGGGAGGCCTGGCTCTGCCTCCCAAGTGCTGGAATTAAAGGCGTGTGCCACCACCGCTCAGCTCAATGTGGGTTTTAAGAGTATTCAGGTATTCAGAGTTGCCCAGTGATTCTCACTACAGCATCTATTCCATAATTTTAAAAGTATACACCAAAAACAGAAGTTCATAAATTTTTAAGAATTAATGTATATTAACAATAACACAGAGGTGGATCAGAAGCAGGGCTGTATTCCGTACACTAGAGGGGGTGCCCACATGAACAAGCATAGAAGAATAAAAGGCGAGACAGCTCAGGGCCCAGGGTTATTGGTTGGTGGAGCACAAGGCCCTGGCTTAGATCCCAGCACCAAAACAATAAATAAATGAAATACACTTCACGTACCAACTGAGGAAGTAAGTCTCAGTCTTGTGCACCCGAGGTAAAACTAACAGGCAGGCAAATGAATAGAATGAGAGTGTTGGGTACATAATAATCTCCTTCCCATTGGCTGGTGTTCCCTTGAAAAGCCAACCTAACACTTAGTAGCTTTTAAAACGGAGACATCAATCCCAGCTCCTGGAGGAAAACAGTACTCAGGGTGTGCTGTGCTGCACACCTGTGATCCGAGTACTTTAGGGACTAAAGCAAGAGGATCAAGAGTTCGAGGTCAGTCTGAGCTACACAGCCGCAAGACCCTGCCTCAAACAAACACAAAACCTTTGCATGTCACCTCCTTGTGGATTAGGAATTTGAGCAGAGGCCACGCTTCTGTTTCCACATGGTGTTGTCAAGGGTCACCAGGTTCAGATTCCAGTATAAGTATGGTATCCTAGTTCCCCCAGTATATTAAGAGCCAGTACAATAATAATAGACGAGTGGCCAGGATAAGGTAGCACTCGCCTTTAATCCCAGTATTTGAGAGGCAGAGGCAAGTGGAACTTGAGTTCTAGGTCAGCCTGGTCTACACAGGAAGTTCCACAAGAGTTAGGGATGTAGAGTGGGACCCTGTTTTAAAAAGACAAGTGATTCAGTGCCCCAGAACCCAAGCAGAAGCAAGTGAACAGCCATATGTTCCAGCTTTGTATAAGGAGTTCTAAACCAGCCAGGGTTATAGAGAAACCTGGTGTCTTAATTCCTTTTTTTGTTTTTTTTTTAAGACAAGGTTTCTTTGTGTAGCCCTAGCAGTCCAGGACCTTGATCCATAGACCAAGCTAGCCTTGAACTCACAGAGATCCGCCTGCCTCTGCCTCTCAAGTGTTGGGATTAAAGGCGTGCGCCGCCGCCACCGCCACCACCTGGCCTTAATTAATTACTTTTCTATGGCTGTGCTAAGACACGATAACCAAAGCAAGTTATAGAAGGGAGAGTTTATTAGGCTCACAGTTTCGGAGGGTTAGAGTCCAGGACCATCTTGGTGGGGAGCTCGGCAGCCGCAGGCAGTCCTGACTCGAGCAGCAGCTAAGAGTGGGCACAGGCACAGAGCAGAGAGAGAGCCCCCTGGGGATGGTGTGTGCTTTTGAAACCTCAAATCCCACCCGGAGTAACACATTCCCTCCAACAAGGCCAGGCCTCCTAATCCTTCCTAAATGGTCCACCAGCTGGGACCAAGCAAATACATGAGCCCATAGGGGCCACTCTCATTCAAACCACACAGCCAGCAAGCACATGGAAAGATGCTCAATGCCATTAGCTAGCACAAAGATGCAGATCAAAACCAACATGGACAGCTATATCAAAAGACAAACAATAAAAATATTGGCAAGAATCTTGAGATGGAGGCTAGTCATGGTGGCACTTGCCTTTAATCCTAGAGCTCTGGGACAGAGCTAGGTGGATCTCTGTGTTCCAGGCCAACCTGGTGTATAGAGTGAGTTCCAGGACAGCCAAGGCTACATAGAGAAACCCTGTCTCAAAAAAGAAAGAAAGAAAGAAAGGAAAAAAGAAAGAAAGAAAGAAAGGAAGGAAGGAAGGAAGGAAGGAAGGAAGGAAGAAAGAAAGAAAGAAAGAAAGAAAGAAAGAAAGAAAGAAAGAAAGAAAAAGAAAAAAGAGAAGAAAAAGCCAAAAACAAAAATTTTAATTGCATTTAGCTGTGCATAGGCACACACCTTTGATCCCAGCACTTAGGAGGCAGAGACAGGCAGATCTCTGTGAGTTCAAGATGAGCCTCAAGTACATAGTGAGTTCCAGGATGGCCAGAGCTACATAGTGATACCCTGTCTTGAAAGGAGAGAAAGGAGAGAGAGAGAGAGAGAGAGAGAGAGAGAGAGAGAGAGAGAGAGCTCAGCACATAAAGGCACCAAGCCTGATGATGTGATTCAATCCTCAGAACCCACATGGTCATAAGAGAGCACTGACTCCTGTAAATTGTCCTTTGACACACACACACACACCACATATGTACACATACCACACACATACACAACACATGCATATATACTGCACACATACACACCATATACACAATGACTCACATGCACTCTTCTTGACCAAATAAATAAGTAACGTAATAATAAAAAATGTTTGATAATCTGGAGAAAGTGGGACTCTCATACACTGCTACCCAGAATATAAGATAGTGCAGCCACATTGGGAAGCTGTCAGTTCCTCTGAAGCTTAAACATTTTAGTTACAATATTATTTAGAAATTCCACTCCTAGGTATATACCTGAGAGACATGGAAACATATCCCTACATGCAAAACTGTATGTATGTGTTTAGAGCAGCATTATTGTTTTACTTTATGTGTATGGGTGTTTTGTCTGCACGTATGTCTGTGCACCATGTGTGTGCTGTGCCTTCAGAAGCCAGAAGAGGGCATTGAATCCCCTGAGACTGGAGTTACAGTTGTGAGCAATTGAGTGGGTGCTGGGGATTGAACCCTGGACCTCTAGAAGAGCAGCCAATGCGCTTAACTAGTGAGCCATCTTTCCAACCCCTAGCAGTATTTTTTTTTTTTTTTTTTTTTTTGGTTTTTCAAGACAGGGTTTCTCTGTGTAGCTTTGAGCCTTTCCTGGATCTTGCTCTGTAGACCAGGCTGGCCTCGAACTCACAAAGATCTGCCTGGCTCTGCCTCCTGAGTGCTGGGATTAAAAGCGTGAGCCACCACCGCCCAGCATTACTCTTTTTTTTTTTTTTTAAGATTTATTTATTATGTATACAGTGTTCTGCTTGTGCATATACCTGCACGCCAGAAGAGGGCACCAGATCTCGTTACAGATGGTTGTGAGCCACCATGTGGTTGCTGGGAATTGAACTCAGGTCCTCTGGAAGAGCATCCAGTGCTCTTAACCTCTGAGCCATCTCTCCAGCCCCCAGCATTATTCTTTTTTTTTTTTTTCCAGAGCTGAGGACCGAACCCAGGGCCTTGCGCTTGCTAGGCAAGCACTCTACCACTGAGCTAAATCCCCAACCCCTCCCAGCATTATTATTATTTTTTTTTTTTTTTGGTTTTTAGAGACAGGGTTTCTCTGTGTAGCTTTGCGCCTTTCCTGGAACTCTCTTTGAAGACCAGGCTGGCCTCAAACTCACAGAGATCCCCCTGCCTCTGCCTCCCGAGTGCTGGGATTAAAGGCGTGCGCCACCACTGCCTGGCCGCATTATTCTTTTTTTTTTTTTTGGTTTTTCGAGACAGGGTTTCTCTGTGTAGCTTTGCGCCTTTCCTGGGACTCACTTGGTAGCCCAGGCTGGCCTCGAACTCACAGAGATCCGCCTGGCTCTGCCTCCCGAGTGCTGGGATTAAAGGCGTGCGCCACCACCGCCCGGCCGCATTATTCTTAATAGCCAAAAATTAGACCAGTTTCCTGCTCGTCTTATGACACGTGGATAGACAAACGTGGCATATGCATAAGATGCAACGGTACTTGGCAATGTACAGAAAATGCACACTGGGACACCAGTTAACTTTGAGATCTTGCTAAATGAAAGAAGTCAGTCACACAAGACTCTGTTATCCGATCCCTTCTCTGTGGTGGTTTGAAAGAAAATGACCCCCAAAGGGAGTGACACTATTAGGAGGTGTGGCCTTGTTAGAGGAAGTATGTCACTGTGGGGGCGGGCTTCGAGGTCTCTTTCTCAAGCTTCCCTCAGTGTGACAGTCAGTTGACATCCTGTTGCCTGAATCAAGAGGTAGGACTCTCAGCTCCAGCACCGTGTCTGCCTGCATGTCCCCCTGCTCCCCATGATGATAATAGACTGAACCTCTGAAACTGGAAGTGAGCCAATTTAATAAAAAATCAAATGTTTTCTTAATAAGAGTTGCTGTGGTCATGGTGTCTTTTCACAGCAATAAAAACCCATACTAAGATACTCTCTATACACAATGTCTAGAACAGGCAAATCTGTAGAGGCAGGAAGTCAATCAATGGTTGCCTAGGACCAGGAGTAATGGGTGAACTGAGGAATGACAGCCAATGGATGTGGGAGTCATATTTTTGAGAGATAAAAATGTTCTAAAATTGCAGTAGTGTTGAGTACAGGACTATGGATATACTAAAAGCCACTGAATTGCACACTTCTAAAAGGATGAGCTATTTGGCATCAAGCTATATAACCCATTTTTTCTTAAATGTACAAAGGCAAAGCACACGGTAGAAGATATTCATGACACCTATAATCAAAATAGAACTCATATTCAGAAAACACAAAGAACATCAAAAGTCAACAAGAAATAAAGACAACACAATAGGAGACAAAAAGCAAAGAACTTGAATGAAAATAGAAAAGCACCTAAATGATCCGTAAGATATGAAAAATACTGAACATCTGTTGGTATGGAGCAAACGTGTCTGAAAGTACACTCAGATGCCACGGCTCTCCTAGGCTGTTTCTCTAACTGAATACTACTGACCAGGGAATCTGTGAAAACAAGGGTCCATGACACCTACCTTTGATCCCAGCAGCTGGAAGGCAGAATCAGGCAGTTCACTACGAGTTCAAGGCCAGCCTGGTACTATATAGTGAGTTCCAGGGTCTATATAGTGAGTTCCAGGGGCTCCAATCTCTTATTCTGGTTTCCAGAGTAAGACACACAGGTGTTAGACAAATGTACATGCAGGTGAGATACACACACACACACACACACACACACACACACACACACACACACAAATAAAAATAGTGGAAAAAAATCCGTGTGTGTCTACAGAGGCCGCAAGAACTGGAGTTATCGACTGTTGTAAGCCACTGTGTGGATCCTCTGTAGGAGCAGTCAGTGCTCTTGACGGGTGAGCCATCTCTCCAGCCTCCATATCCACAATGTATATAAAGTTTGACATACCTAGAATTCATACATCGCCAGTAGGACATTACAATCATTTTGGGAAGCCATTTTGGTATCTATGATAGCTGAACACATGCAAATCCTACATATCTCTTCCTCTCCCGGGCACATGACCCATAGAAATATGCACCAGTGTATACTGTTACAGATTGAATCTGGGTTGTTACTGTTGGTTTTTTTTTTTCTTTATTTGTTTTTTATCAATATTTTTATTTATTTAGGTTTTTTGAGACAGGGTTTCTCTGTGTAGCTTTGTGCCTTTCCTGGAACTCACTCTGTAGCCCAGGCTGGCCTCGAACTCACAGAGATCCACCTGCCTCTGCCTCCCAACTGCTGGGATTAAAGGCGTGCGCCACCACTGCCCAGCCTGTTGGGGTTTTAGTTTTTGCTTTTTGTGTGATATATAGCCCAAGCTGGCATTAGACTTCCCATGCAGATGGTATTGAATTCCTGGTGCTCACGCCTCTACCTCCTTTTGTGGGTGTGGGCCATCACACTGAACTGTGGAAATTGTCCTTTGTGATAATTTGAGACAGAGTCTCAGGTATCTTCCCGCCTGGTTTTATGAGGGGCTCAGGAGGGAACCCAGGGTTTCACGCACGATCAGCCAACAGTCTACCATCTTAGCTCCATTTCAGCCCTAACCTCTGCTTTCTGTTGACATGTGGCTTGTGTTCAGCGTGGAGCTGTCATGGGTAATGTGGCTTGGCCTCTTTTCCTGTAAGTGTATATGTTTCCTGGTTTTGCCTCATCCAAAGAGCAACACCTTCAGAAACAGCTTAAGGGAGAATGTGTGTGTATGTGTGTGTGTGTGTGTGTGTGTGTGTGTGTGTGTGTGTGTGTGTGTGTTTAATTCTATCTCATTTTACATTCTTTTTAAAAATTGTTTCTTTTTATTTAGTGTGCATTGATGTGTTTGCCTGCCTGTGTGTCTGTGTGACCTTGTCAGATCCCTGGGAACTGGAGTTACAGACAGTTGTGAGCTACCATGTGGGTGCTGGGAATTGAACCCTGGGTCCTCTGGAAGAGCAGCCAATGCTGTTAACCTCTGAGTCATCTCTCCAGTCTAATTTTATCTTGACTCAGAGATTCAGAGAGATTTCTGTCCATCATGGTAGGACACACAAGGTTGTGCAAACAGCTCTCTCTGTGGCAGTGGGAGAGTTCCCGCCATGGGGAACCAGGCAGCTGGAGAGATAGACTGCAATCTAGGTTGGCCTATGACCTTGAAGAGCTCACGCCTGATGACCCACTTCCATCAGCCAGACCCCACCACTTGAAGGTACCACTTAGAGGCTCTGCTGCCCCACAAACCAGCACACCAGGAGGAGTAAGTCCTTCTTCATCCATGAACCTGTGGGAGATGTTTCAGACTCAAACTGAAATCCTCTTGGAAGGTAGAGACCAGGAGTTTATAGGCATCCTCAGATTCACAGTGAATTTTGAGGCCAGCTTAGGCTACATGAGACATTAGTTCAAAAGAGGTAAAAATAAAAAACAATTTCCACGTTGTGGTGTAGTCCTTGATACAGCCCCTGATACTCACAGCGAGGAAGACCCTCATAAATAAAAGTCTGAGGGAAAGAAGCCTGCCACCAAAGAATTCATAGATCGAATATCCCACCTGTCCAGTATTAAAAAGCTGGGCAGTATTAGTGCACTGACTCACGCCTGTAATCTTAGAGCACTCAGAAAGGCTGAGGCAGGAGGAGGATGGAGAGTTTGAGGCCAACCAGGGTTACTGGCAACAATGGCTTTTATTTTGTTTTGTTTTATTGTTATAGTTTTATTGTTATTGTTTGAGACAAGGTTTCCCTGTGTAGCCCTGACTGAACTGCAACTCACTCCATAGACCAGGGTGGCCTCGAACTCAAGAGATTTGCTTGCCTCTGCCTCCCTCCCCAGTGCTGGGATTAAAGGCGTGTGCCACCACCTGTGGCGTCTGGCAACAATGTTCTAAAGACTAATTTAAAAGAAAAAAAGGGGGGAGGGGGAAAGAAAGGAAATCGAAACAAAATACTGTGCCTACAATCACAGTACTTGCAAGGTGGAACCTCCTCGGCTCTATGAAACTTTGGAGCGAACGGTCCAACCTCCTCGGCTCTATGAAACTTTGGAGCGAACGGTCCCAGAGATGGCTCAGCAGTGAAGAGCACCTGCCTCTCTAACTGCCGGCGCGGCAAACAGCTGCCCATAACCATGTGTAACTCCAGTTCCAGGCATCTGACGCCTGCTCTGGCCTCCGTGGGCTCCGAGCACACAAGTGGTGCACAGGGATATCTACAGGGAAAACACCCACATATATAAAAATGTTTTAAAAGAATTAAAAGCAAACTAACAAACAAAATGAGACAACATCAAACTATTGTTTAAAAATAAAAGCTTGTGGGGGAGGGAATAGGAAGAAAGGAGGGAGGAAAGACTGGGATAGGGATGTAAAACAAATTAATTAATTTTTTTTTTTTTTTTTTGGTTTTTCGAGACAGGTTTCTCTGTGTAGCTTTGCACCTTTCCTGGAACTCACTTGGTAGCCCAGGCTGGCCTCGAACTCACAGAGATCCGCCTGCCTCTGCCTCCCAGTGTTGGGATTAAAGGCGTGTGCCACCACCGCCCGGCTTAATTAATTAAATTTTAAAAATAAAAAAAAAAGCTTGGCCAGGAGGTGGTGGTGCATGCCTTTAATCCCAGCACTTAATGGAGGAGGCACAGGCAGGCTGATCTCTGAGTTCCAGGCCAGCCTAATCTACAGAACAAATTCTGGGAAATCCAGGGCTACACAGAGAAACTCTGACTTGAAAAACAAATAAATAAATAAATAAATAAAATAAGGGAGATCTGTGATTGGTATGTAAAATGAATAAAAAATTAATAAATAAAAATAAAAGTTTAGGTAGTAAAACTCCGAAAGAAAAACAAGAATTTATCGCTGTGAGGGAGGAGGTAGCGAGTCAGTGCGAACTTATGACAAGGAGGGGTCAAAGGTGAATTTTCCACGACACAGGAATCGCTTTTTAATCAATGTGGAGGCAAGCATGCTGCTTTGTGTCTTTCTCTATATAGATAAATATAGACATAAGAATATACCTTGCATTTTGTCACTTAAAAGCCTCAAAAGGACCTGCAGCCTAGGGAAAGAGCACTTGCCTAGCATACATAATGCCCCGAACTCCACTTCCAGCCCTGCAAAAATAACAGTAACAATAAAGACAATATAACAACGACAAAAAAAAAAAAAAAAAGAAAACTATTGATTGGCAAGGAGACGTGTGCTTGAAGTATCATGAAATGGGGAAGTTTGCCAAAGTATACATGTGGTGTGGTTTTGATTTTGCTTTATGAATACATATTTATCTATGCACTTTGATATAAAGTAGAGGGTCTGGAGTGATATACACCACAATGAAATGGTAGTTATCTCTGGGATGCAATCACAAGTGGTTTGTGCTTGGTTTTGTGTGTGTCTGTGTATTTTCTGATCTTTCTGTAATAAGTCTTTATTGCTTTTCTAATAAGAAATAAAGTCATTTTGTGGTATTGACCAGGGAATAAACCAACAGATCGATAAAACAGAATAGAAAACTGAGAAAGAGATTCAATAGGTATAAGAATTTGAGGTGTGATAAAGGTGGGATTTTGAATCAATGGGGGAAAGATGGGCAGTTCAATGCGTTTCGTTGGCTCTGCCGCTAACAAAACTAGAAGACGAAGTTGAGCCCTACCTCATCCTAGATGCTAAATAAACACGCAAAAAAAAATTTACAGCTTACTTTTTAAAGTACAAACATTTTAGGAGAAAATAGGAGTAAATAGTTCCACAATCTTGGAGCAGAGTCCTTGCGAAGCCTATTCCAAAATGCAAGGACGAAGGGAAAGGTTGATAGCTTTGTGGATAGAACAGTGTAAACGTGCCGTGCCCCCAGACATGAGTCCGTATGCAAACAGTGAGGTTCACAATACTATGTAGGAACACATTAAATAGGAGCTGCAGGATGCCTAAGTGCTAGAGAAAACCCTAAAACGTCACCGGAGAACAGGAAGGAGGTCTACGGTGATGAGTTAGGCAGGGGCGATGGGACATGCTCGCTGCAGCTTTGTTTAGATTTAAAAGAGCAACTGGGTAAGGTGGTGGAAGTCTGTAATCCCAGAAGGAGGGCTGGTGCAAGTCCCAGGCTAACCTGGTCTAATAGTGAGTCCTAGGCCAGCCAAGGTCCCATCCTGTCAAAAAAAAACAAAAAAAAAAAAATGGAAAGCAGGTGAGTGTGGTGGTACCCCTCTGTAATCTTAGCATGTGGAAGGTGGAGACAGGAGGATCAGGATTCAAGGCCAGCCTTGGCTACACAGCAAGTTCAAGACTAGCCTGGAATATATATAGAAAGAGAGACCCTGCCTCAACAAAATGAAACAAAGCCAACCCTTGTAATTTCAAGGAGGCTGGGAAAGGAGGATCATAAGTTCAAGGCCTGCCTAGGTAACTTATTGAGACCCCGCTCAAAATAAAAGTATGCTAAGGACATTGCTTAGTGGTAGAGCCCTTGTTTTCCATATCTAAGGACCGAGTCCCATCCCTAATGTTATGAAATGGTGCGTGGAGGCATTGGCGGATTGGGCCAAGGTGCCCTGTGGGTGAGGGAGACACGCTGACGCCATGGCAGGCTGCTGTGTGAAGCCGTGGAAAGTTACTCATACCATGCAGACACATGTCCATGTGGAAGGTTTTATTATTAAAGAGAGAGAGGAGAGAGACAAAGAGAGAGGGAGAGAGAGAAAAAGAGGGAGGTGAGCACTACCTCTGGCGAGGGGAGGGGGGAGTTTTTCCTTAAAGGAGGCTTTTACATAAAATTACTTCAGGACGCTGGTGGCCCCAAGGGGTGGTTCAAAATGCTAACACCTAATACTTCAGATTATTTTTTTCTTAATAGTAAACACAAAGAGACAGAAGGGTACGTGTTTTAAGACTTTTTTTAAAGATTTACCTTGATTTATGTATGTGTGTGTGCTTGCATGAGTTTGTATATGCTGTATGTTGCAGGTGCCAATGGAGGCCAGAAGAAGGTGTTGGATCCTTTGGAACTGGAGTTACAGGCTTTATGAGCTGCCCAGTGTGGGTTCTGGGAATTGAACTCAGGTTCCCAGAAAAAGCAGTAAGAGCTCTTAATTGCTAAACTATCTGCCTAGAACTAACTATCCCAAAGCCCTAAATGTTAATGAGCAGAGCAGTGGTTCTCACCCTTCCTAACGCTGCCACCCCTTAATACAGGTCCTCATGTTGTGCTGACCCCCAACCATAAAATTATTTTCATTGCTACTTCATAACTATAATTTTGCTACTGTTATGAATTATAATGTAAATGTCTGATATGCAGGATATCTGATATGAAACCCCTATGAAAGGGTCATTTGACTCCCAAAGGGGTTGAGACCCACAGGTTGAGAACCACTGCAGTAGATTACTCTTCCTGGTTTGGGAGAATCTGCTAGCAAACCCCACATTCCTGCCTGCAGGTAGGGTCTAAGCCCTTCTCTTCCAGACTCACTCTTGGAGCGGAAGTTTGTGCTCCATTGAGCTGGGAACTCGGTGTTGGACACGCACTGCACAAGAATTATTTCATCTTCCTTGCCTCTTCCCTCCCTGTAGGCCCTGGTTCTAGAAGATTCCAGGCTGCTTTCCGACAAGGGAGGCCATCACCTTTGCTATCCCGCCTGGATCTGCTGACCAGCTGCCAGGTCCCTTCCCTTAGGGCTGGCCAGACTTCTGGCACTGCCACCCTCTCCCAGTCTCCATCCCAGCGTCCTGACTGAGACAGTGGCGGACAGAGGCAGGCTGGCAGGGTCACACCATCCTTACCCCAGCCATGCGGCAGGCTGCGGCTCACATGGCTACAGTGTCACCTCACAGGGGATCATCTAACTCATCATTCAACACCAGAAGATATGCCAGCAATACGGAGACATGAATGGTCCTGTGCTTAGAGATGCTCTCAGTTTTGATGATACAGACGTCGAAACCAGAAGTTGTGCTCAGCTGTGGTGATATGTGATCAGAAACTAGAAGCCAGGCCTGGTGGGTCATGCCTGTCACACCAGCTCCCGGGGGATGAGGGGACGGACGCAAAAGAATTGCTGTAAGTTTCGGTCAGCCTGGGCTACACCGTGTGTAATAGACAAGTCAGGGCTATGTTGAAAGACTTCGCCTCTAAATAAATACATAAAATAAAATTGATAGGAAGTTGGTACAGTCTAGCAGTCAAGAGGGTTTTATTTTATTTTTACATTTATGTATTTAGGGATGGGGTGGGGGTGGAGTCTACCATGGCATGCATATGGAGGTCAGAGGACAGCTTTCTGGAGATGGTTGGTTCTCTCTTTTCACCATGTAGGTCCTAGGGGTCAATTTCAGGTAGTCGGGCTTGGAAGGAAGCCATGCTGAGGGCAGGTGCTGGAAGATGCTTATCATGTGGTGTTAAGTGGAAAAACAAAATACAGAAGTGGGTCTAATATCACCGGGCAGTGGTGGCACATGCCTTTAATCCCAGCACTTGGGAGGCAGAGGCAGGCGGATCTTTGTGAGTTCGAGGCCAGCCTGGTCTACAGAGAGAGATCCAGGAAAGGCGCAAAGCTACACAGAGAAACCCTGTCTCAAAACAAACAAACAAACAAACAACAACAACAAAAAAAAAAAACCAAAAAAATAAGAAAAAAAAAGTGGGCCTGATATAATTATCATCAAAAACCTGAGTGAAGCTAGGCTTGGTGGCATATTCCTATGATCCCAGCCCCCAGGAGGCTGCCTCAGGAGGATCACAACCAGGAAGCTATCCCGGCTACAGGGTGAGATCCTGTGTGAGGGGTAACACTGACAGGATCAAGAGTCGCCGTGGAAACAAACCCCCGGACATGTCAATGAGGGAGTTTCTAAACTGGGTTAACTGAGGTGAGAATCCCCACCCTAAATGTGGGTGATGCTACTCCATGGCTGGGGGTCCTGGATCACAAGAGGGAAGAAGGAATGAAAATCAGAACGCTTAGAAGGTGTGAAAGGATAAATGGGGGTGGGGGTGGGGAATGAAGCCATTTAGAAAGGAAAAACTGAAAAGATGTGAATTGGAATGATATGCTCTACTAAAATAATACAAACTAAGGTACTGAAAGTCAACAATCTGTGTTAATATGGACTGTCAGCTTGACGGAGTCACCTAGGAGACACGCCTCTGGACCTTTCTGTGCAGGATTTTCTAGACTGGGTCTTTGAGGTTGGAAGACCACCCTAAATGTGGGTGGCATCATTTCCACCCCATTCCCTACGCTCTGTGGTGATCTAATAAAGACAAGAAGCAGTGAGCTGCTTCCTGACTGTGGATGTCACGTGACCTGTTGCTTTAAGCCTCTGCCAGCATGCCTCCCCCGCCATGGTGAACCGTACCCTCACACCGGGAGCTGAATTAAACCCTTCCTTCCTCAAGCTGCTCTTGTCTGGTATTCTGTCGTAGTGACTAAAACACTCGAAAAACCCCAGAGGAAGCAGACACACGGTGAGCCCTCACACAGGGCTTACAGGAGAGCGCCCCTGACTGAGGACCAGGGCATCCTTCAAGAGTCCAGAGGTGGGCTGTCTCAGGCTGAAGCCCTTATCAGATCTGTAACTGGGCGTTCTCAGTTCAGACCTTCAGTCCAGACCCCTGGGAGGCCTGGGTGGGTGGCCCTACCACCAAGCCTTAGCTTCCGTCTCACGGAGTACAGACACTATTGCACAAACTAATCACACGTTTTCAAAATGCCTGGCACAAAGGAGTCAGCCAGTCGCCCAGGGAAGCGACGGCAAACGGCTCCTTTACCACAGGGGTGGCACAGAAACTCGGAATTCCAGCTGTGCGGGTGCTCCCAAGCCAGCTGCTCTGCCCTTCCGTGAAGACAAGCTCTCTACTGTCACAAGTTGCCACCTGATGATCCCACGACAGCCAGGAAGGCTTGTGCTGGAGTCTGTGGGAAACAGGGGGCATCCTCTGCCTGACAGTGTGCCCCCAGCAAGTCCCCAGACTAAGGAGCATCAGTGAGACTGTGCTGTTTGGGGCCCAAGGTGACGTTCATCCTTAAGTTAGAAATAGAGGCAGCAAGATGACTTGGCCCATGCAGGCGCTTGCTGCCAAGCCTGCCGGCCAGAGCTGGATCCCTGGGACCTACACGGAACCTACATAAGAGAACCAGCTCCCAGAGGCTGTCCTCTGACCACTGCGGGTCACATGCCCACGTATAAATAAATAAATGTGGAAAATATCTTAATTAAAAATAAGCCCTTAAGCGTATGGTCACTTTCAGCCCAGGTCTAGGTACCAGTTAGATCATCATGGTATTTGGGGACGAGGGCTGTGTTTCTCAAATGGTCATGCGCGTATGACTGTTGGCAATTTATGAAATGCAGATTCCAATCCAGTAGGTCTAGTGAGATGCAAGACTAGACTTTCTAACGAGCGTCCCCTCCCAGCTGCTGCTGGTCCAGGAATCACACTTTGAGTGGCAGCTGCTAGACGATGCTAGACAATTTCACTGTCAGTAAAATCATCAAATTGCCTGGAAGCATGTCCTCCTAGTTCCTGTTAAGGATAGTACATCCTCTCGAAGGACCTTTTTAAAAATTTATTTCTATTTGTGTGTATGTGAGTGAGTGCGGGCGTGTCCAAACTTGTGATCCTCTTGCCTCCTCTACCACCCAGGCACTAGAACTAGAAGAGTGCAGGCCATAGACCGCTGTACCCATCAGTCGGTTGTGAGCCACCTGGTACGGGCACTGGGAATCGAACTCGATGATCTGGAAGAACAGCAGTGCTCTTAAGCACAGAGTCATCTTTGCAGCTGCTCTTGCAGTGTTCCTGATGACGAATGTTGCCTGGCAGGGATGAGGTGCTCCGTAGATGGTAGCTAGCCTGAGATACGATGCTCTTAGATGGAGACAATGATGACCTCAGAAAACTGCCTGCTGAGTCAGAGGCTCCTAGAACTGTCCCCCAATGCCCCTGGCACGCCTCAAGCTGCTTCACCCACCAGGCACTGTGCCATAGTGCCAAGCCAAGCAAAATACTGGCAACCTAAAAAATAGACAACGGGGGGCTGGAGAGATGGCTCAGAGGTTAAGAGCACTGGCTGCTCTTCCAGAGGACTCGAGTTCAATCCCCAGCACCCACATGGCAGCTCACAACTGTCTGCAACTCCAGTTCCAGGGGACCTGACATCCTCACACAGACACACAGGCAGGCAGGAAAAACACCAATGCACATAAAATAAAATTATATTAAAATGCGAAAAAAATAGACAACAGGAACCAAAATGGATTGACTCCATAGGAAGCAGAGGCAGGAGGTTTGCAAGTTCAAGATCTGATTGGGCTACTGAATGAGTGCAAGTCTAGCCTGGGCAACTTAGTGAGACCCTGTCTCAAAATAACTAGTAAGAAGAGGGCCGAGGATGTAGTTTATCAGTAGATTATTCACCTAGCATACTCAGGCCTGTGCAGGCCCTGAGTTCAAGCCCCAACAAGAAGATTGACTCCAAGAAGGGCACAGTAGTATATAATCTGTACCTAGAACTTGGGAGGTGGAGGAAGCAGAAAGGTCACAAGGTTTGAAGCCAGCCTGGGCTACAGACTGAAACCATCCCTGCCCCCAAAAAAAGCCAAAAAGCAAAAGATTGACTCCAAAGTTATTTTTATCAAAATGATTTAATCACAGCTAATATATAGTCAACTATTTGCATAATGTAACATGTGTTGTTCCAGACCAGTCTGGCCTACATAGTGAATTCAAGGCCAACCTAAGCCTTGTCTCAAAACGACAACAACAGACGGGACTGGGGTGCAGTTAAACTGGTAGAGCGCTTGCCTAGCATGCATGAAGTCCTGGGTTCGGTTCTCAGCGTCTCATAACCTGGGCGTGTGGCCCCAGTCAGTAATCCCAGCACCAGGAGGAGGTAGAGGCAAGAGGATTAGAAATTCAAGTCATCCTGGGCTACAAAGGGAGTTTGAGGCCAGCCTAGGCTCCATGAGACCCTGTCTAGAAAACCAATGAAAGCATTGGGTCCAGCAGTCAGTGGTACCAGGACTCTTTTGTGGACGGGTATTAGGTGCTGCTTCAATGTAGACACAGACCCATTTTAATGTTTCACGAGACCTGGAACCAAGCTCACGCCTCTGGCCCTCCAAAATATAAATATGCAGGGGCCTTGTGGGATAGAGCTGTGTCTTAGTTAGGGTTTTCTATTGCTGTGAAGAGACACCATGACTAACTCTTATATTTTTGGTTGTGAGGCTAGCCTTTAACAGCTGAGCCATCTCTCCAGCCCAATGACCAACTCTTATAAAGAAACATTTAACTGGGGGGGGGGGCGCTCACTTACTGTTTCAGAGGTTCAGTCCATTATCATCAGGATGCGGAGCATGGCGGCGTGTAGGCAGGTGTGATGCTGGAACTGAGAGCCCTACATCTTGACTCAGAGGTAGCAGGAAGTTGCCTGACTGTCACACTGAGTGAAGCTTAAGAGATCACAAAGCCGGGCGGTGGTGGCGCACGCCTTTAATCCCAGCACTCGGGAGGCAGAGCCAGGCGGATCTCTGTGAGTTCAAGGCCAGCCTGGTCTCCAAAGCGAGTTCCAGGAAAGGCGCAAAGCTACACAGAGAAACCCTGTCTCGAAAAACCAAAAAAAAAAAAAAGAGAGATCACAAAGCAAGCCGGGTGGTGGTGGCACACGCCTTTAATCCCAGCACTTGGGCAGAGGCAGGCGGTTCTCTGTGAATTTGAGGCCAGCCTGGTCTACAGAGGGAGTTCCAGGACAGGTTCCAGAGAAACCCTGTCTCAGGAGAGAGAGAGAGAGAGAGAGAGAGAGAGAGAGAGAGAGAGAGAGAGAGAGAGAGAGAGAGAGAGAGAGAGAGAGAGACAGCCTGTCTCAGGGAGAGAGAGAGAGAGAGAGAGAGAGAGAGAGAGAGAGAGAGAGAGAGAGAGAGAGAGACAGCCTGCCCCCACAGTGACATACTTCCTCCAACAAGGCCACATCTCCTAGTAGTGCCACTCCCCTTGAGGGCCATTTTCTTCCAAACCACCACAGCGGAGTTGGAGTAGTAGGCTGTTTTGAGCTGCTTGACATAGGTGCTGGGAACTGAACCCAGGTTCTCTGCAGGAGCAGTGGATGCTTTTAAACACTGAGCCATGTCTCCGGCCCTTATTTTGTTACTTTCATTCATGTGTATGTATGTGAGTGGGTGGGTGCTACCTCCATGCCGGTGCCTGAAGAAACTACAAGAGGGCATTTGATACACTTGGCTGTGAGCTGCCCGATGTGGGGGCGAGGAGTTGAACTTGGGTTCTCTGCAGGAGAAGTAAGCGCTCTTAACCACTGAGCCATCTCCAGCTCCTCAACTCTGTTTTTATGATATTTGTTTGTTTCTTATCGAGACAGGGTCTAGATGTTCCTCCCTAGCTGCCCCAGAACTTGTAGTAGTCCTCCTGCCTCTGCCTCCCAAGTCCTGGGATTGTATGTATGAGTCACCACACAGCAATACTGTTTGAGACAGTATCTCTATATCACCCAGGATGGCCTAGAACTCACTCTGCAGATCTTGAACTTGTCAGCCTCCTGTGTAGCTGGGATTACATACCACACACACACATTCTCAAATGCTGGAGTATCTGGATCTCAGGGAGACTTACAGAGAACAGCTTCCCAAAAACTTCTCCAGATTCCAAATGTAAACGCTCTGGGAAAGCTGGGCAAAGGCTCTGCTAGGAAGTGTTTGCTGCAGGAGCATGGGGAGGGCCTTCCTGAGCTGGGATCCCAACAACACGGGAAAAGCTAGCCCACAGCAGCTTCACCTGCAATCTCTGCTCTAGGGAGGCAGGCAGGAGGATTCCTAGGACTTGCTGTCCAACCAGACTAGGCAATTAGAGGTCTCCAAGTGCAGTGAGAGACCCTGTCTCTGGAAATAATGTGGAAGATAATTGAGGAAGACACCCATGTTGACATCTGGCCTTCACAGGCACAGGCCCTTCCCTCACACTCACCCACATGAACAGGTGCACATACCACACATATACATTCAAATATGTACAACACACACGCACACGTACATGCACACACCCTTCTGAAAAAGGGCTTACAGATATGTATTTTGAGACCGAGAACAGTGAATCATGCCTATAAATCCCAGCACACTGGGGCTTAATGCAGCCTGATCTACTTACCAAGTCTGAGGCAAGCCGGGATGGGATGTACAGCAAGGAGCAGGTAAGAGAGCCAGGGAGGAAAGGAGAAGGACGTGGAGGGAGCAGAGGAAGGGAAGGAGGGAGAGAGAAAGAAAAAGAGATTGATTTTCAGATGTGCTGGGGCATACCTGTAATTCCAGCTACTCAGGAGGCTCAGGCAGAAATATCTCCAATTCAAGTCAGCCTGGGCTAAACTAGAAAAGCCTATTTCACACACACACACACACACACACACACACACACACACACAATTTTTTTTTTTAAGTAAATAAAGGACTGGAGATGGCTCAGCTGTTAAGAGCATTGGCTGTTCTTCCAGAGGACCTGGGTTCAATTCCTAGCACCCACATAGCAGCTCACAACTGTCTGTAACTCTAGCCCAGGGGATCTAGCACCCTCTACTGGCCCCCGTGGTCATTGCATGCATGTAGTGCACAGACACAGATGCAGACAAAACACCCAATCTTATAAAACTAAATACATAAAAATTTTAAAGTACATAAAAAATAAATTTATTTATTTTATATTTTGTTTAAAGTGCTTCAAGAACACCCGTGAAACCATTAACACTAGGTGTCTCTACAGAAGACAAATGGGGGCTGGGAGTCAGGAATGGACTGTGAAAATTCTGAACCTTGTGAATGTATTACCTTTTAATACACAGTATAAATTTTTTAGAGGAAAGAAATAGAACAACCAGACAGAAGATCAATGAGGAAATATGGGATTTTATCAACACTGTGGACCAACTGGAGATATATATATCTCAGAAGAGTAGAATATGCATTCTTCCCAAGGGCGTCTAGAACGTTCTCCAGGATAGACCCCCCCATATTGAAATCATAGAAAGAGTCTGTTTCAGTAAGTAAGGAATACCAGAGACCAACATCAGAAGGAGACGAAAACCCACTAACTGTGGGAAGCAAACAGCTTATGGTATGTGCACTCTGATGTTCTTCCCCTGGAGCTGGAACCCATCCAAGGCAGGAGCTAGGAACTGAACTAGGGCCTCTGCAAGAGCAGTACAGGCTCTACCCACTGAGCCATCTCTCCAGCCCCTAGCCAATAGACTTGGGGGGGGGGGTTGGTTTTGTTTCGAGATACGGTTTCTCTGTGTAGCTTTGGAGCCTGTCCTGGAACTCTCTCTGTAGACCAGGCTGGCCTCAAACTCACAAAGAGCCACCTGCCTCTGCCTCCCGGGTGCTGGGATTAAGGAAATGCACCACCACCCGACAGCTAGCCAATAGACTCTTTTTTTTTTTTTTTTTTTTTTTGGTTTTTCGAGACAGGGTTTCTCTGTGTAGCTTTGCGCCTTTCCTGGAACTCACTTGGTAGACCAGGCTGGCCTCAAACTCAGAGATCCGCCTGGCTCTGCCTCCAGAGTGCTGGGATTAAAGGCGTGGGCCACCACCGGCCGGCGCCAATAGACTCTTAACCAAGGGGCCAAAGGAAAAAATCACAGGAAAATTTAAAAATATTTTGTAACAAATAGAAACAAAATGCAACAAAACTTAGAAAATGATAGAAGTGAGTAGCTGGGAGTGCCTACATTGTTAAAGAAACCCGCCGCAAAGATGGCCTGGCAGTCAAGAGAACTGCTCTTCTGGAGGACCCTGATTCGATTCCCAGCACCCACAGCACAGCTCACAACCTTCTGTAACTCCAGTTCCAGGGACTCCGATGCCCTCTTCTGGCCTCCACAGCTACCAAGCATTCACGTGGTGCACGGACAGCCATGTAGGCAAAATAGTCATACACATAAATTGTGGTGCAATTTAACTTTATGAAACAAAACAAGAAATGGGTGTGGTTACCCATGTCTCTAAACCCACCAGTACTTGGGACTTGGAGGTGGAGCTAGAAAGATCAGGAGTTCAAGATCATCCCCTGCTGAGTATCAAATTCAAGGCCAGCACGAAGAAACGCCCTTGCGTGCCCGGTGATTGTGGTCGGTCACCTGCGTTCTCCCCTTCATCCCTCGGAGCAGCAGCCCCCTGCATTTTCCCGGGAAGTGAACGTGGGAGGCTGTTTGCCGCAGTCCGAATGGAGACACCCCGCACAGCTTGTAGCAAGCACTGGCAAAGACTGGAGGAGGCCTTGACACCAGGCAGAGACGGCCGTGTGAGGTCCACAGAGAGTCATGGAAGTTCCTTGAGCAGAATCGGTGACCCCAGGAGTGTTTCCCACAATGTGTGAGCCAGGACCAGCTGGACCCTTGCCCCTCAGCCCAGTCAGCAAGATGGGTAACAAATACATGAGCAGTCAGCGGTCAAAGGAAAGTACCCCAAGTCCATGCCCCTTCTCCTCCCGACATCCCCACATGCCCAGGCCTTTCCTCTGAATGGCTCACACCCTGAGGCAGCAGGTCTCTGCCATCTGTGCTGATCTTCTCCGGCTGAGTGAGACCAGCTGGGATTGGCAATGCAGGCCTTGCTTGGCGTTGGGGGAGCAGGACCTCCGGTCCCTGTGAGCACCCTCTGCTGGAGACTTCTGGCCTGGCTGAGTCTGCAGGCTCTGGGCGCTGGGCCCAATGGGTTTTCATTTTTTATTAGAGCAGTGGGATGTCTTTCAAGAGTCTTCATGATATTAATTACAGCCTGTTGTGCAGCAGCCTATGGCTTCACAAAGGCCAGGGCTCATGTTCCTAAAGGCCTCGGAGACCTGAGACGCCCCGCCCCCATCCCCAAGGATTGATTTCTTGAGGATTCTGGGCTCCTTCCCTCTTCAGATGTTCAGGAGGGCCTTCTGTCCCCAGGCCCTCCTCAGCAGCACATCAGCAGGGCCCTAGAGCTGCAGAAACTCCGTAGGAGGAGCCTTCTATATAGCGGAGAATTCTAGAAATCAGATCTAGAAGTTGAACATCCATGGTCAGGACAGAGCACGGCATTCCAATTCCAGAAAAGAGAGGCAGTTAATCTCCCATTGCTGATAGGTCGCAGGAGAGTCTCAGCCACCCAGGGAAGCAACATCTTCAGATTGGGGGGGGGGGGGGAGTAGTTTTTCAAACTCTAACAGCAAATCCCTAGAACTTAGACACTGAGGCAGCTCCGCTGGATGGGGGATTCCTGGGGTCCCAGCTGCCAACCCTGGCTATCTCCCTTCCAACTACCCATGAAAGTCCATGCCTGGCCATCCTAAGCCAGAGAAATACTAAGGCTGGGGACATAGCTCACTGGTAGAGGGAGGGAGATAAGTAAAGAAAGAATTAGTACTTTTAATTTTGCGTGTGTGTGTGTGTGTGTGTGTGTGTGTGTGTGTGTGTGTGTCTGCACACATGACAGGCTGAGAAGGCAGAAACCTTGCTGGCCACAAGCCCGACAGCTGGAGTTCAGTCCCTGGAACCTATGGATCTGTTGTTGTTGTTGTTGAAGTTGGACGTGTCATCCTGCATCTGTCGTCACAACACTCCTAAGGTGGGATGGGGAGTCAAGTATTCACGCTGACACAAAAGGAGGGACCCTGCCTCAGAAACAAGATGGTGGAACCAACTGACGAGAACCCACTTCCAAACGCTGTCCTCTGACTTCCATGGGTGCTGCAACATGTAGGTGCCCATGGGTGCACGCATGCTCGCGTGCGTACACACGCACATTAATTAAGTAGTCAATTGTTAAATGAGAATAATAAAAAATAAAATAAAATAGGTCTGCAGGTAGTGACACAGGCCTTTAATTCCAGCACTCAGGAGACAGAGGCAGGCAGATCTCTGTGAGTTCAAGGATTTCAAGGCTAGTCTGGTCTACAGAGCAAGTTCCAGGACAGTCAAGGCTACACAGAGAAACCCTGTCTTGAAACCCCCACCCCCAAAAAGAATAATATGAATTAAGGAAATTTTTTAAGAGTAAGATTTGTTTGTTTGTTTTGTTTTGTTTATAAAGAGCTAGCCAAGCATGGTGGCACACACCTTTAATCCCAGCACTCAAGTGGCAGAGGAGACACAGCTCTGAGTTCAAGGCCAACCTGGTCTACATAGCAAGTTCCAGGACAGCCAGGGCTACACAGTGAGACCCTGTGAAGAAGGAGGAGGAGGGGGAGAAGAATGGGGAGGAAGAGGAGGAGGAGGGGGGGAGAAGAAGAAAAAGAAGAAGAAGAAGAAGGAGAAGAAGAAGAAGAAGAAGAAGGAGGAGGAGGAGGAGGAGGAGGAGGAGGAGGAGAAGAAGAAGAAGAAGGAGAAGAGGAAGAGGAGGAGGAGGAGGAGGAAGAAGAGCTAGCCCAGCCCCCTCGCCGTGCTCTGGCTCCTTGTTATGCCCATGCAGCCCCTCCCCCTCCCTGACATTGAGGCTTCTGCCACGCTGCTGTTTATCCACGGTGCCATCCATCATGTCCCGACAGTCTCCGCTGCATGCCTGGAACTCCCTTCATAAACCCGACTGGCCTGAAACTGACAGCACCCTACTCTCTGTGCCTCCCGAGTTGCTGGTGTGACCGGGCTGCACCACCACATTCGGCAACCCTCTCTTCCTTATAAAGTGCCCAGCCTTCGGTAGTTTGTTGTGGTAATACAAAATAACGAGGGAAATGTCTTGGCTAGAACTAAAGGGAGTTTCTGGGGCCCTAAGAGGTGCTGACTCGAACCCAGCTCTTCTCAAACCAGTGCTGGAGATTTTGATTGGGTCCCACAGCTCCCAGAGAGCAGCAGTCTGTGCTTACAGACCTCAGGGCAAGGTCACTCCATGTCCTTCTTCCTCCATACCACTGCTGTTTGCCCATGATCCTTCCTTCCTCTTTTCTGGTTCCTCTTCCTCTTCTCTTACCATAAATAAAATCCCCATCTAAGTAATACACTTTGTCCACATAAAGATAAGAGCAGCCTCCCTCCTGCTAATCTAACCGTGGACTTCCCTTGCCTAGCCAGCCCACGGTCATATGTGAGCTGTTCTCAACAGTTACTGCACTTCCAGCAACATGGCAGGCAGGTGACTCTGTGAGTTCATTGCATCACACACAGGTCTCAGAGGTGGGATTCCACCTGCCCATTTGACAGATGAGTTAGCAAAGGTTCAGAAGGCTGAGCACATGGCTTCCTGCACAGAATGATTGCTTTCTGGCTAAATTTTCTGGCCATTTCCACTTAAAGGGAAGGTTGTTCATTTTATCTGTGTGAATGTTTGTGTGTATATATTAGTTAATTTGGGGGGGGGGTTGTTTATTTGTTTTGTTTTATTTTGAGACAGGGTTTCTCTGTGTAGCCCTTGCTGTCCTGGAACTTTGTAGATCAGGCTGGCCTCGAACTCACAGAGATCTGCCTGCCTCTGCCTCCTGAGTGCTGGGATTAAAGGCATTCACCATCACACTCATTGTATTAATAGATTTTTCTATAGTAATAAAGAACCATGATCAAGGCAACTTATAAAAGAAAGTGTTAAATTGGGCATGGAGTTCCAAAGGGCTAGAGTCCATGACAGCAGAGCAAAGGCATGCAGCAGGGACAGCTGAGAGCTCACACTTTAAGCCATGAGCATAGGTAGAGAGTGCTAGCTCCAAATGGCATGACTCTTTTGAACATCAAAGCCCACACTCCCAGTGACACACCTCCTCCAACAAGACCACACCTCCTAATCCTTCCCAAACAGTCCCACCAGCTAGAGACCACGTCTTCAAACATATGAGCCTTTGGGAGTCATTCTCATTCAAACCACTCACACAATGTGAGTGTGTGTGTGTGTGTTTGTGTGTGTGTGTGCATGTGTGCGTGTGTGCGCGCATGTGTGCGTTTGTGTGTGTGCGTGTGTGTGCGTGTGTTTGTGTGTGTGCATGTGTGTGTGAGTCTGTGTGTGTGTGTGTCTGTGTGTGTGTGTCTGTGTGTCTGTGTGTGTGTCTGTGTGTGTGTGTCTGTGTGTTTGTGTCTGTCTGTATCTGTGTCTGTGTCTATGTCAATGTGTGTGCACGTGTGTGTGTGTGTGTGTGTGTGTGTCTGTCTGTGTGTCTGTGTGTGTCTATGGTTGTGTCTGTGTGTATCTATGGTTGTGTCTGTGTGTGTGTGTGTGTGTGTGTCTGTGTCTGTCTGTATCTGCGTCTGTGTCTATGTCAATGTGTGTGTCTCTCTCTGTGGTGTTTATCCACATGTGTGGTAGCCTACTTTCACCTGTGAATATGTACAGAAACCAGAAGAGGCCATCAGGTGTCCTGCACTGTTACTCCTTGCTCTATTCCCTTGAGACAGGGTCTCTCGATGAACCTGGAGCTAGTCTGGCAGGAAGCAAGCTCAGACAACCCCCCACCAAACAACCCTTCCCCCTCTTCCTGACACCTCTGATGTAGCCACACACAGCTTTTTTTTTTTTAATGTGTATGTATTTTGCCTGCATGTATGTAAGTGCTCCACTTGTGAACAGTGGCCAAGGACACCAGAAGAGGGTGTCAGAAACTGGAGTGATTGGTGGTTGTGAGCCACCATGAGTGCTGAGTACCAAACCTGGACTGGTAGCCCTGGGTGATTTAAGAAAGCAGACTGAGCTGGGCGGTGGTGGCATATGCCTTTAATCCTAGCACTCGGGAGGCAGAGGCAGGCGGATCTCTGTGAGTTCGAGGCCAGCCTGGGCTACCAAGTGAGTTCTAGGAAAGGCACAAAGCTACACAGAGAAACCCTGTCTCGAAAAAACAAAAAACTAAAAAATAAAAATAAATAAAAAGATAAAAAAAGCAGACTAAGCATCCACAGAGAGCAAGCCAGTAAGCAGTGCTCCTCCATGGCCTGTTTCCATTCCTGCCTCCAGGTTCCTGCCTCCAGGTTCCTGCCCTGACTTCCTTGGACTACAAACTGTGAGTTGAAATAAACCCTTTCCTCCCCACAAATTTGATTTTGGTCATGGTGTTTTATCACAGCAATGGGAACCCTAAGTATTTCAGTACTTAGTACTTCAGTCCCCACAAAGTACTTTATGAGGTGGGTCCTGCTCCCCCGACCCCCATTTGACAGAGGAGAAAACTCCTGGGGCTCAGGAGACCTCGGAGCTCGCCACCAGCACACAGCTTGTGAGTATCGGGAAGATGGAGCCCAAATCTGGCTGATTCCTGGGTCCAGCCCTTTGACCCCCCCTCCCCACCTTGCCAGCTGGGTTCACTGTTTCTCGACTTCTCTGCTTTTGGAGGCAGGGTGGAGCCCACAGGCCTGATGTGCTTGGCCTGGCTTCCCAGACTCCATGGTTCTGCCTGAGGCTGGCTTTGCTTCCCTGCAGAAGAGCTGTCTGTGTTTCAGGATGGAAGCCAGTTGACAGCTAGAATGTCTGCTGGAACCCTGGGAACATATGTGACACGTCTATTTGGAGGCACAGAGGAGACTAGACTATTCCGAAACAGTTCCTTTCTCTAGAGTGAGATGTGTGTGCCGCACTCATCTTCCGAAGAAGAGGAGGAACAGCATAAACTCCCTATCGGGGACCCATGAGTTGGCTGTGGGACTCCCTCGTGTAGGAGTATGTGAACATTAGAGACAGGACACCAGGGAGGGATCTTTTGGTTGCAAACAACAGAAAACCCAACCCTAATTAGTTAAAGCAAGAACACGCATTGATGGACAGAGCAGAAAACCCAGGAGCTGGCCCGTCTTCAGGTTCAGCTTGATCAAGAGGCCAGGTCCCATCTTCCCAGTTCTGTGTCCTGCTCCTGAACTTCACCTTCTCTGTCAAAGCATGATGGCTGCTGTGTTAGGTACTCTTTCATCATGGGGACCAAAGCACCTGAGGTGGCACCTCCAAGGAGGATGTTATGCCCAGATCGCAGGGACCCCCAAAAGACCACCACGGAGACCGAATCCCGCATGTAAAAGCAAAGAGCCTTTATTTCAAGCTCCAGAGCTTGGTCCCTCTGTCTGTCCAACACAGCGGTGAGAGCAGAGAACCCTGAGCTCAGGTGAGGCAGAGTTTTTTATCATAGCAAAAGTTGGGGTGAGGGGATTTCCAGGGTCCAGGACCCTGATTGGCTGACAATTGTCTACAAAATGACATAGGGGTATCTGTAAAACAAAAATAGGTGTGTGCTAGACTCAAAGGCATCTGGCCACCTTATCTAATGGTTAGAATGTTTGGGATGTCAGGTACTTCCTCATCCCTGGGTGGATCCCTGGGTGGTATCAGTTTAAGGCTTTTCCTGGATCTGGGTGTTGCCAGTAAGCCTGTCACAGAAACTGTGTCTAGGCCTCTAAGCCTGTCATGGCTGCTGTGTGGTCAAGCTATTTTAGGGCCCTCCACATTGGAATGACTTGTTTGAGCTCACATAAATGCTTGGGCAGAGCCTGTGGTATGAAAGCTGCTCACCTCATGATAGACAGGGAGCAGAGACAGTGTTGGGAAGGGGACAGGACATTGCCACCGCCCCCCCACCGCCCAGCTTAAGGAACAGCCCACTTCCTCTAGCTAGGGTCCCCCTCTTCAGGTTTCTGGAACCTCCTAAAATAGAGCCACAAGCTAGGGACCAAGCAGTCAAGTTGTGAGTCCAGAGGGATATTTCGTATTTAAGCTTTATCTCCTCTCAGGAAAAGGGAATTAAAAGGAAGGTAGACTCAGGACACACCAAGATCAAGTTCTCAGCAGAAAGGAGATCTATTTGCCCCAGAGGGAAAAAGGGCAGGGAATAAGAGACAAAGACAAGAGAAAGAAGAGGAAGAAGGGAAAAGGAACAAGGGAGGGGGGAAGGGATGTTTGTCGCTGGGGGACAAAGAACTGAGACTCTGGATAGAGAGGAGACAGACTAGGCTCACATGCAAATAAATGGCAGTTTACAAAGAGAAATGGGGAAGCGCTGTATTTGGAGAAGTTATGTAGTTTTATGGAGCATGTTAATTAGGGCAGCCAAAAGGGGGCCTTTGATTGCTGGACTTCAACACTTTGACAGCTGGACCTTGGTGGTCAGCCTCAGGAGGAGGAAGCGGCCAAATAAGGGAATAGACCTTGGTGGCTAGCGTTAGGAGTGTAATCTAAGGGTTCTTACCAAGGCAGAGGGAATGGGGAGACGGGAAAAAGGTGACATGTTTGTTTGCCATGCTCGGGCCTGCCAGAGCCCTTCAGGAACATGTGTTTCCAATGAGTTAACTGAGTCTCATGGACTCCGATGGCTCAATACGGACCAGGAAAACGTGATGTCAGCCAGATGTGTTAGCATGTGCGTGTGTGTAATCCCAGCACTTGGGAGGGTCAGATGCATTCAAAGTCGTCTACATGGTTTGAGACCAGTTGGGGCTACATGAGATCCTGTCTCAAAAAAAGGAGAGAGAGAGAGAGAGAGAGAGAGAGAGAGAGAGAGAGAGAGAGAGAGAGGAGGAAGAGGAGGAGGAGGAAGAGGAGGAGGAGGAGGAGGAGAAGAAGAAAAGAAAAGAAAAGAAAAGAAAAGAAAAGAAAAGAAAAGAAAAGAAAAGAAAAGAAAAGAAAAGAAAAGAGAGCTCTTTTGCTGGCCTGGGTACCTGTGGGTGGGTCAGCAGCACCAGCCTCACAGACGTGGGTGGAATGAGGAGGAATGTTCTCAGACATTAGCGGGATACATTCCAAGAAGCAGGGTCGGCCAGGCTTGTGAAGCAGGCCTGTAACTCAGATGACCTGAGAGCCTGAGGCAGCAGGATCACAGGTCAAAGGCCTGCCTGAACAGAGGGAGTTCAAGTCTAGTCTGGTCAATTGATCAAGATCCTCTCAAAATAAAAAGTGGAAGGAGGGCTGGGCATGTAGGTCGGTGGCAGAATGCTCAAGGGGCATACGTGGGGCCTTGGGTTCGATTCTCTCTCACCCTGCTCCCTGCACCATATACACGCCCGAAGCAGCAGGATGGACGGGACATGGGGAGTGAAAGAAGGAAGGTAAGAATCAGGGAGGGAGGAAGGAACAAAGAAAGGGTGGAGGAAGACAGAAAAACTGGGGGAAAACTCCATTTGGGATTAAAAGCAAAGTGGCAAATAGCTTCCAAGGACGGGTATGCTCAAAAGTTCATTATTAATCTGTTTGGAAGTCAGTACGTTTTTACCTCTGTGTGTGTGTGTGTGTGTGTGTGTGTGTGTGTGTGTGTGTGTGTGTGAGAGAGAGAGTGGGGGAGGGCAGGGGAGTCATTGTAAATATCCCAAGCTAGCCTTAAGAAATACTTATTATTTCACCTGTAATGTAGTGAAGATACTAGATATTTGCGATGAAAACTAGAAATCCAAATGTACAAGGTTAGATGGCCCCTCAGAAAGCTACTGTCTCTGTGTGTTTGGAGCGCTGGCGCCTGATTGAAAGAAGGCTTAATTAATGAGCACGGACTGGCAGATGGAGGCTCCGTCGGGGACCCGGAGGGGGCTTCGAAGCCTTTCCAAGGTCTCAGAGTTTGACAATGGGGCTCTCTGTTTTGCAGAATTTCCCTTCCTATGTTGTGGTTTTGCTTTCTCTAGGTGGAGATGAATCCAGAACATTCCTCGTATCTTCTCTTTGTAGGTGCACGAAGAAGACGTGACTTTTTGCAACAATACCACGACTCCTATTGTGACCCACAAATGGGATCCACAGAAGGGCGAGCAGAGCAAGAGGCTGTCCCGCAGCTCCTGAGCCAAGAGTGGTTTAAGAGGTGGCAGGAGAGGGGCTGGGGTCAAGGAGAGCTTCATAAATCATGAATCAGGAGAATGCGTAGGGCTTGTTCTCGAAGGAATGGCCTGTGTCTGCCCGAGAAAAGAGTCGCAGCTGTGATGCTCCTGCTGTAAAAGACATCCAAACTCATGCACCTCTGCGTCTCAGTAACTGCCTCAGTTTGGATTTGTGTGTTTATGGGTAGCTCAGCCTGGCCCCGAACTCTTGATCCTTCTGCTTCAGCCTCCAAGAACACTTTCCATGTTCAGTGTCCCCACAAGGCTCTTACATTAAAGGCTTGGTCACACTAGGCATGGTAGCACACTCCTATAATCCCAGCATGTGGGAGTTACAGGCAGGATGATCAGGAGTTCCATGCTAACCTGGACTACACATTAAGACCATTAAAAAAGGAGCTGGAGCCACGTGTGGTAATGGCACGTGCTTTTAATCCCAGCACTCGGGAGGCAGAGCCAAATGGATCTCTGAGTTCGAGGCCATCCTGCATCCAGGCACCAAAACTACACAGAGAAACCCTGTCTCTAAACGGGGGGGGGGGGGGGGGGGGGGGGGGGGGCTGGAGAGGTGGCTTGGCAGTTAATTTTTTTTCTTTTCTTTCTTTTCTTTTCTTTCTTTTTTTTTGTTTTTGTTTTTGTTTTTGTTTTTGTTTTTTGAGACAGGGTTTCTCTGTGTAGCTTTGGTGCCTTTCCTGGAACTCACTCTGGAGACCAGGCTGGCCTCGAATTCACAGAGATCCACCTGCCTCTGCCTCCTGAGTGCTGGGATTAAAGGCGTGCGCCACCACCGCCCAGCAATTTTTTTTTCTTTTAAAGAAAAGGTCATTGAAAAAAAAAATGTGTTGGGAGGCAGAGCCAGGCAGATCTCTGTGAGTTCGAGGCCAGCCTGGTCTACCAAGTGAGTTCCAGGAAAGGCGCAAAGCTACACAGAGAAACCCTGTCTCGAAAAACCAAAAAAAAAAAAAAAAAAAAAAGAAAGAAAGAAAAAAAAAATGTGGTAACACAGGCCTTTAATCCCAGCACCTAAGAGGCAGAAGCAGAATTCTGAGTTCAAGGCCAGCCTGATTCTACAGAGTGAGTTCCAGGACAGCTAGGGCTGTTACACAGAGAAACCCTGTCTAGGAAAAAAAAAAATTCAAGGCCTGTTTGGGCAAAACAGGGAGTTGCAGGTTAGCCCAAGCTACAAAGTAAACTCTGTCTTAAACAAAACAAAACAAGATCTGGAGGGCATGGTGAACTTGGAAGAGTTTGAGACCAGATGGGTTGTCTGGTGGGCACCAGGTGACCAGGTGTGCCAGGGCTGCCAGTGAGACCCTGTTTCAAGCCGGCCAAGCATGATAGTGCACACCTCTAAACCCTGCGCTTGGAGACAAGGACAAGTGAATCTCTGTGAGTTGGAGGGCAGCCTGGAGAGTTCCAGACCAACAAAGTGAGACCCTATTGCAAAACAAAACAAATAAACAGGAAACTCAAGAAACAAACAAAGCCTGGCAGGACATGGCAACACACACCGGTCCATCTGTTGGTTAAGCGGCGGCCATGCGGACGGAGGAGAGTGCTGGATGTCACAAGCCATGGTTACCTTTCTAGAGCTTTATTGGGAGAGGGGGGGGGGAGGGGGAGGGGGAGGGGGAGGGGGAGAGGGAGAGAGGGAGAGGGAGAGAGGGAGAGAGAGAGAGGGAGAGGGAGAGAGAGGGAGAGGGAGAGGGAGAGGGAGAGACTGCACAGAGGGGAAGAGTACAGAAGGAGAGAGTGTGGAAAGAGAGCATAGACTGCAGGTCCGCTTTTTAGGCTGGGACGCTGTCGCAGGCTGGTGACGACGCTGTCGCAGGCTGGTGACGTAATTAAGGACAGAATCCTTACACCTTCCCATACTCCAGAGACAGAGCAGAGGGGATTAACAAAGAGTTTGAGGCCAGCCTGGTCTGCACAGCCAGTTCAGGCCGGTTTGAACTACAGAGTAAGACCCTGTCTCAAAAACAAAAATCAAATACAATCAAAAAGGGAGGTGGGGCCGGGCAATGGTGGCGCAGGCCTTTAATCCCAGCACTCAGGAGGCAGAGGCAGGCAGATCTCTGAGTTCAAAGCCAGCCTGGGCTACAGAGTGAGTTCCAGGGAAGGTGCCAAAGCTACACAGAGAAACACTGTCTCAAAAAAGCCAAAAAAAAAAGGGGGGCAGGAGAGGGGAGGAGGGGGGCTGAGGGTATTAATTCAACAGTAGAACACTTACCTACCATGTTCAAGGCCCTGGGTGATTGTCCAGTCCTCTAAAAAAGAAAAAACGTGGATGAGGGGGCTTTAATCTGATAGACCTAATTTTACGCTTGCTCTGAGCCAAGAGACTGAGAAGTGACGTGAGAGAATATGTTTATTTGTGTGCATGTGTCCATGGTCCTTGTCCACGAGTGTGTGCACTCACACTCTCATCTGCATGTGCACCTGTGGAGACCATAGGTTAACTTTGGGTATCTTATCTTCCTCTATCATTGTCCACCTTCGGTCTGGCTGAAGCTGGGACTCTCAGTTTGGGGCAGCCCTGGAAACCTATCCTTACCCCAATCTCCACTCCTGGAGGTCCGGAGCAGCAGCTCCTCACACAGCATTTCCATGGGCGCTGGGGAGCTGAAGCAGTGCTATCTGCTTGTACAGCGGGCACTGCACCCACTGAGCCCCACCACACCCGCTGAGCACCACTGTACCCGCTGAGCACCACTGCACCCGCTGAGCCCCACTGCACCTGCTGAATCCTAGGAGAACATTTTCAAGAGCACAGGTCTAGGGCTCAGGGGGTGATTCAGTTGGTGGAACGTTTGCCTAGCATGCACACTCCCCAGAACCAAGTAAATGGGTCGTGGTGGCCCATGCCTGTAATCCCAACACTTGGGTGATGGAGACAGGAGGATCAGAAGTTCAAGTCCAGCCTGGACTACTTGAAACTGACAGAAACAAAGACAGTGGTGTGAGGAGTTCAGAGCACACACTTAAAGTTGTTCCAGTCTGTTAGAGGGGAGGGAGATGATGCGGGCTTGTAGACGAATTTCTTTTTTTTTTTTTTTAATTATTTATTTATTATGTATACAGTGTTCTGTCTGCATGTCTGCCTGCAGGCCAGAAGAGGGCACCAGATCTCATTATGGATGGTTGTGAGCCACCATGTGGTTGCTGGGAATTGAACTCAGGACCTCTGGAAGAACAGCCAGTGCTCTTAACCACTGAGCCATCTCTCCAGCCCGTAGACGAATTTCTAAACAGTCTTATTAAATAAGAAACACAGAGCCAGATACAGGGGTGCAAGCCGCAGAGATCACAGCAATAGCCACCAACTAACTAACCTTAGCTCACCGAGTTGCCTTAGTTTCACAAGAGAACTTCTTCCTGTCTAACCTGACCCTTTATTGCCTTGCTGTTCTGCCTTCTCATTAGCTCTTAACCCAGCACCTCACTTCTTCCTCACTGCCTGTCTATACAGACCTCCAGGTCTTTATGGTTGGTACTGGGATTAAAGGCTTGTGTCCTTGAACAGAGACTCTGCCTGCCATGTGATCAGATTAGTCAGGCGTGTGCTACCACCGCCTGACTTCTCTTTATGGCTGTCTATGACCTCTGATCTCCAGGCAAACTTTATTTATTAACATACAAATAAAATATCACATTGTAGCACAAATAAAGTATCACCATACAGGCTGGACATGGCTGAAAGCAGAGTGAGCATTACTTGGGCCCTAGATTTAAGGGGGAACACTAATTAGTCCTGGATGCTTTAGAGAATGGAGGTGGAGGAGAGGGAATGTCAGGTTTTCAGTTGGTTCACAATGGACATTGGTACTATTGGATGAAGCCCAATGTGCGGCAGGCTTGGTGTGCAAGCTGGCAGGGCGTGGGGAGCTCTCTTTTATACAAGTGACTCATCAGGACAGTGTACAGGTGGGGTGGGCCAGCAGCCACGAGCCACACAATTCAAACCCTGTAAGTGCTTAGCCGCTGCTGAGTGGAGCCACTGGAGAAGGCCCACTCCCATCCGGTAGCAAGCCCTGTGTGGTGCCTAAGCCCTAACTGTAGCAGCCCATAACAGACCTTTAGAAAGAGAAACAGAATTCAGAGAGACTCCATGATTTCTACGTAGCAGGTAGTAGGCAGATGTGGGGTTTAAGTCCCAGGTGTCTGGAAACTGAGAGCTAAGCCTTCTGCAGTCTGTTCGCTCTGTGTGAGCAAACAGTAGGGATCTGCGCAGCCTGAGGGAAGGTGCCAGTCTCCAGGGGTTGCGCTGCACCGCCAGCACGTTAGAGCCCGCTTGTCAGGCTGGCGAGGGTCTCAGCAGGTAGAGGTGTTTACTGACAACCTCACTTAGATCCCTGGGACCCACAGGTGGAAAGAGAGAATGACTCCTGATATTTGTACACACACCCTGTGGTGCTTGTGTGCCCTGATATTTTACACACACACACACACACACACACACACACACACACACACACACACACAAAATGTAATTTTTAAAAACCTCATTTGTCAGTTAAACTCTGTGGTACACACCCATAATCCCAGCACTCCAGAGGTTTAAGGTCAGCCAAGGCTAAGTAGTGAATATGAGGCCAGTTTAAGATGAGATACATGAGATGAATGAATGAATGACTACTAAGGAAATGAATCCCATGAATTATCTGCCTTCATTTCTTCTGTGGTCTCAAGGAAGCTACAAAGTAGATCTCTTCCCAGAAGGGACACCTGTGTGGGGGTGCTGGATAAGGAACCCTGTTCTGCCTCAGTTCCCCAGTACACTCCTGTCACAGAAAGGCCGGGGGAAGTGAGGGGTGGGTGACAAGACAACCCACCAGAGCAGGGGGCCAATCAGACTGCATTAGGCTTCTCTCCTTAGAGGATTTGGACACGGGACTCCCTCTGTTACTGTCCCTTGCCCTTCCCCTCTGCTGTGGGACCATTTCCCAGGTAAGGTGGGTTCTAGGGTCCAGACGGAAGGTGGGAGCAGAGAAGAAACTTCTCTTGCCCTGTGTCCACTCACACTTTTGGATTGCTCTAAATGACCCAGAGTGAGTGCAGGCATTTTCTGGATTTTTGTTTTCTGGAATTTTCTCTTGAACAACCAGTCTTGTGGTATCTTTTGATTATCTGTTGAGATTTTACAGTTAAAAAAAAAAATCTAAGCCAGGCGGTGGTGGTGCATACCTTTAATCCCAGCACTCAGGAGGCAGAGGCAGGCAGATCTCTGTGAGTTCAAGGCCAGCCTGTCTCCAAAGGGAGTTCCAGGAAAGGCACAAAGCTACACAAAGAAACCCTGTCTCAAAAAAAAAAAAAATCTATATGTAACGTGTAGCCTGCATCTAATCATTTAATAGAAAAATAGCTGTAGAAATATTTAAAGTAGTCTGACTTTCTGCTTATCTTGTCATTTTTTTTCTTTGGGGCTCCCTCGCCCCTACCCCTCCAGACAGGGTTTCTCTGTGTAGCCTTGGCTGTCCTGGAACTGGCTCTGTAGACCAAGCTGGCCTTGAACTCAGAGATCCACCTGCCTCTGCCTCCTGAGTGCTGAGATTAAAGGTGCGCGCCACCACGGCCAGGCTTCTTTTGAAATTTTAAGAGAGTGTTTCATGTAGCCCAGGGTGGCCTCAAATTTATATGTAGTTGAGGGTGGCCTGCAAGTCCTTGTCTTCCTGTCTCTACCCACCAAGTGCTGAGGTTACAGGCATGCATTACCACACCCAGATAACCTCTGCCACCTTCTCTTCTTATTCTCCTACTTCTTCCTCTTTCTTCCTCCTCCTCCCTCTTTTCAGACTTTTGAGATAGGATATCATGTAGCCAAGATTGGTCTTAAACTCCTGAACCTTCTGTCTCCATTTCCTAGTGCTTAGACTATAGGTATATGTCATCACACACACACACACACACACACACACACACACACACACACAGGTTTTTCAAGACAAAGTTTCTCTGTGTAGTTTTGGAGCCTGTCCTGGGTCTCACTCTGTAGACTCACAGAGATCTACCTGGCTCTGCCTCCTGAGTGATGGGATTAAGGCATGTACCACCTCCGCCCGGCTTCCAACGTGTTTTTAATTTTTATGAGAATACTGTATTTCTGTTTTCCTTTCCTTTTAGACAGGCCTTAGGAAGCCCCAAAGCAACCTTGAACTCCCCTGCCACAGTCCCTAGAGTGCTGCGCCACCACATCTGGCTCGTGCTTTCTTGGTTTAACAATTTCTGATGGGCTGGAGAGATGGCTCAGAGGTTAAGAGCACTGACTGCTCTTCCAGAGGTCCTGAGTTCAATTCCCAGCACTCACATGGTGGCTCACAACCACCTATAATGAGGTCTGTTGCTGTCTTCTGGCCTACAGGGACACATGCAAACAGAACACTGTATACACAATAAATAAATAAATCTAAAAAAATATTAGTAATAATAATATCTGATGATGGAGCCAGAGAGATGGCTCAGCAGTGAAGAGTGCATGCTGCTCTTGTAGAAGACCCAAGTTGGGTGTCTAGAACCCACATCAGGAGGCTCATAATCATAACTCCAGTTCCAGAGGATCCAATGCCCTCTTCTGGCATCTTGGGGCACCTAACACACACACACACACACACACACACACACACACACACACGCATGAGTGCAACACACACAAAAATATGTATTGAAGGCAATTTATTTTCTTAGTATTTTGAGCGTGACTGATTTACCAGTAACACCCTCTTTCTTCTGATTTCCACAAGTTCTAAGCTTCAAAAGCCATTGCTCTACCTGGTGCCTGAAAGTGTCTGTTTTCTTTGACTTACAACATTGTCCATCCTTTGATCTTTCTTATGATTATTTAGTGTGGATGGAATTTACTTGTTGGATCATGTGAGACACTACATTTTCCCATAACTTGCCAGCCAGTTAGCTCAAGGTTTTCTTGTTGTTATGTGCATGTGTGTTGTGTTGTTTTGTTTTAGTTGATATGGCGATGGAAGCCAGGCATGGGAGCATATGCTTTTAATCCCAGCACTCAAGAGGTTGAGGCAAAGGGATGGCCCTGACTGTGAGGAGCCAGGGCCACTGTCTGAAGGGGGAAGAGTGCTGTGTATGTAGTTGAGATGGTGAGGTGCTTGCCTAACATGCATGAAGCAACCTCGGTTTCAATTCCCTAGTACTGAATAAATCAGATGTGCTGGTACTGTTTTCCCAATACTGGGGAGGTAGAGGCAGTGTTAGCATTCAGACCCACTTCTTGGAGTCCTGGCCAATAAGCAGGTAATACCCTGGCCCTCCCAGCGTCCTAATGATGTCATCCTGTGTAAAGCCCCATTTAAGAGGAAAAAAAAAAAAACCCTTCTCTTCTCTCCTCTCTCTCTCTCTCTCTCTCTCTCTCTCTCTCTCTCTCTCTCCCTCCCTCCCTCCCTCCCTCCCTCCCTCCCTCCCTTCCCTTCTCCCTTTCCCCTTTAATAATAAAACTTTCCACGTGGGTGCCGCATCTGCATGGTGTAGGTGATTTTCCACCCTGCCCCCTTGGCCGCCGGCCATATTTGCACGGCGTATCTCTTTCTCACCCACCATGGGGCTTCTGGGCTCCATCTCACCAAGGTCTCTCTCCCACTGTTTTACAACAGGCAGGAGAATCAGAAGTTCAAAGTCATTCCCAACTACATAGCACCTTCGAGGTCAGGCTGGGCTACTTGAGACCTTGTCTCCAAAGGAGGAAAAAAAAAAGCAGATGGAGTGTCTTTATTTCATTTGGTTTTTTGATTTTTTTTGTTTTTTGTTTTTCGAGACAGGGTTTCTCTGTGTAGCTTTGCACCTTTCCTCGAACTCATTCTGTAGCCCAGGCTGGCCTTGAACTCACAGAGATCCACCTGCCTCTGACTCCCGAGTGCTGGGATTAAAGGCGTGCACACCACCACTGTCCGACTCTTTATTTCATTTGGAAATGGGGTTCTCTAGTGCCCAGACTGGCACGAACCTGTGAACTCAAAGGACCTGCTTCCCTCAGCCTCCTGAGTAGTATACAGGTGTGTGTCAGCATGCCTGACAGCCCCAAATAGAACACTTCTGTCCCCATACTGGTACCTCCATCACATATTAATATTCATATCATTGTCAAATCTGGAGCTACCTTTTTGTGGGAGGTGTGGGTTCTGGAGACCAAATCTGGGCCTTCTCACATGCTAAATGCATGCTCTTCTACTCTACTAGCATTCATTAATCCATTTAATTTTTACTAGGCTCTCAGGGAGCTCAGGTTGGCCTTGAACTCTCTATGTACCCTAAATTGACCTTGAACTTTGGATCTACCTGCCTTTATCCAGCTCCCGGATTACAGGTGCACGACACCACACCCAGCTTTGGGTGTGTTTACAGGTGCACGCCACCACACCCAGCTTTGGGTGTGTTTACCTATGTATACATGGCATATGTACCTTTCCTGTGGGTGTGTGCATGGCTGCATACAGATGCATTTGCATGTGTGTGCATTTGTATGTGGAAGCCAGATACCCGTGTCTAGGGTTTTCCTTGAGCATGCCTCAGTGTTCCTAACGCTTTTGTTGAACTCTTCCTCGATTCATTCCCCAAAGCAAAAAAAGTGCGTGTTTGCAGAACTGGGGGTGCAACCCAGGGCCTTGCATGTGCTAGGCAAGGGCTCTGCCTCTGAGCTCCCGCAGTCCTAAACTTTCATTCTGTCCCGGAACCCCACAGCTCTGGATATTAGGGAAACACAGCAGCCAGCAAACGACTTTCTTACAATGACTTGAGAATAATCTCACAGTTTAAAAAAGTGTTTAAACTTTAAGAAGAAAACCTTTTCTCAGAAGTTCATAATCTCACGGTAAGAAAAGGAACTGAGTGAAGAAGCATATGCAGCGCATCAGTGCTGGGAGGCGCTTCCGAGGAGAACTCCCGATAGAGGGGGCTTTGTGGGGCTGGTGGGGAGGCCTCTTGCCCAGGGAGCACAAGGGCGGAATCGGAGGGAGGTGATCTTAATCTCCTTTTTTGGGCTCTGTGCAACATAAAAACTTCTCTGTTACGGTGTCTAGGAAATTATTTCATAGAAGTCCTAAGATTAGTCGGCACCTTTGCCTGATGGTGTTTTGTGTCGGTCCTTTTCTCCTGCACCCGACAGAAGCACCCGGAGGGAGGGGGGATTGGCTTGGGTTTCTGGTCCCGGATGTTTAGTCCACCATGTCCGGGAAGGCAGGGGAGACAGCTCTGCTGAGGTGGCAGTGTGTGGGGACAGTCGTAGCATGTCACACATCTTGACAGCTCAGGAAGCAGAGAGAATGGAAGCTGAAGCAGGGCCTGGCTGCAACTCAGAACCACTCCCGGTGACCCACTTCCGCCAGCCAGGCTCAGTCTCTCCGAACTGTGCTGCTAGCTGGCAATCAAGGGTTCTGACACGTGAGCCTGCGGAAGACGGTTCTGATCCAAAGCACAATACTTCTTATTTTCACTTTATTTTGAAACAGGCTCTCCTAGTGTAGCCCAGGCTGGCCTTGAACTTGAAATTCTGCTTCGCCCTCCTGAGTTGTGGGATTACAGATGTGTACCATCAAAGCTAGACTTCTTTTAAATTTCTAATATCTTTCTCTTTGTTATTCTATCTAGCCCTTTCTCTTAAGTCCTGTGTTAATTAGACTTAGATTTTACAGAAATAAAACAGCCCAAGGACAAGGGTGTTAATTCTACCCTATTTTCTATTTTCTTTCCTTCCTCCTCCTCCTCCTCCTCTTGTTTTAAAACAGGATCTGAAGTTGACCAAGCTGGCCTTGAACTTGTGATCTTCCTGCCTCTGCCTCTCAAGGGCTGGGATAACCACATGGGACATCGCTCTCAGCTTTCTTTCTTTTTCTTTTCTCTTCTTTCTTTCTTTGTTTATTTTGAGACAAGGTTTCTCTGTGTAGCTTTGTAGCCCAGGCTGACCTCAAACTCATAGAGATCCACCTGCCTCTGCCTCCCGAGTGCTGGGATTAAAGGCGTGCGCCACCACAGCCCGGCTTCCTATTTATTTTTTTATTTTTTTTTATTTTGATTTTTTGAGACAGGGTTTCTCTGTGTAGCTTTGCCCCTTTCTTGGATCTCACTCTATAGACCAGGTTGGCCTCGAACTCACAGAGATCCGCCTGGCTCTGCCTCCCGAGTGCTGGGATTAAAGGCATGTGCCACCACCGCCCAGCCCTATTTATTTTTTAATAAATTTATTTTCTGTTGTTGTTTGGTTTTTTTTTTTTTTTGAGTCAAGGCCTCATGGGGCCCAGGTTGGCCTCAAACTCTATGTAATCAAGGTTAGCCTTGACTCTTTAAAAAAATTTTTTTATTTTATTTTATGTGTGTACAGGTGTTTTGCATGCATGCATGTCTGTGCACCACATGCATGCAGTGCCCATGAGGGTCAGAAGAGGGTGTTGGGTCCTCTGGAAATGTGGTTAAAGATGGTTGTTAGTCATCATGTGGGTCTTCTAGAAGAGCAACAAGTGCTCTTAACTGCTGAGTCTTTTTTTTTTTTTTTTTTTTTTTTTTGGTTTTTCGAGACAGGGTTTCTCTGTGTAGCTTTGCGCCTGTCCTGGATCTCACTCTGTAGACCAGGCTGGCCTCGAACTCACAGAGTTCCGCCTGGCTCTGCCTCCCGAGTGCTGGGATTAAAGGCGTGCGCCACCACTGCCCGGCTGAGTCATTTTATTTTTATCTTTCAAGATAGTGTGTCTCTGTGCATATCTGGCTGTCCTGGAACTCAGTCTGTAGCCCAGACTGGTCTCAAACTACATACAGATCCCCCTGCCTCTACCTCCTGAGTGCTGGGATTAAAGGTGTGGGCCACCACCAAGCAACTCATTTTTATTCAAATAATAATAACAATAATAAAGTGTGTGTGTGTGTGTGTGTGTGTGTGTGTGTGTGTGACCAGTGTGGAGGTCAAAGGACAACTTTGTGGAATCCATTTTCTCTTTCCACCTTTACATGAGTCCTAAGAATCAAACTCAGGCCCTAGCTTTTCATGGCAAGCGCCTTTACCCACTGAGTCATCTCACCGGCCCACAAAAACTGTTTTTTAAATGTGTGTTTATTTTTATTTGTACTATGGATGTTCGGGCTGTGTCTACGTCTGTGCACTGTATGCATGTAGTTCCCTAGAGAAGCCAGCAGAGGGCATTGGATCCCCAAGAACTGAAGTTACAGGTTCTTAGTTATCATATGGGCACTAAGAACTGATCCGAGGGCCCCCAAAAGAGGCCCTGTTATTAACTGTTAAAAACTTGTTAACTGGGGGGTTGGGAATTTAGCTCAGTGGTAGAGCGCTTGCCTAGCAAGCACAAGGCCCTGGGTTCGGTCCTCAGCTCCGGGGAAAAAAAAAAAAACTTAACTGCTGAGCCACCTCTCCAGACCCTCACATATACATGTGTGTGTGTTGTGTGTATATAGGTATGTATGTGTGTATGTATATAAGTATGTATGTGTATATATATATACACACGTGTATGTATATATATATTATAGTGTGTGTGTGTAATTTTATGTATGGATTTTTTTTTGGTCTGCATGTATTTATTTGCACTACATGCATTCCTGGATGGATGGATGGATGGATGTTTTACCTGTGTGTGTGTATGTGCATTACAAGTGTGCCTGGTGCCCAAAGAGATAAGAAGGCTGGAACTGGAGTTACAGATGGTTGTGAATAGATGGAATTCAACCTAGGACCTTGCACATGCTAGGCAAGAACCCTAACACTGGGTTAGATCCTCAGCCCTCTTTTTGCTTTAAAAATATATTTATCGCCGGGTGGTGGTGGCGCATGCCTTTAATCCCAGCACTCGGGAGACAGAGGCAGGTGGATCTTTGTGAGTTCGAGGCCAACCTGGTCTACAGAGAGAGATCCAGGAAAGGCGCAAAGCTACACAGAGAAACCCTGTCTCAAAAAAACAAACAAAAAAGAATATATTTATCTTATGTGTATGTATGTGTGGGTGTCTGTATATCTGTGAACCATGTGTGTACAGTGCCCAAGCAGGCCAGAAGAAGACACCAGATCCCCTGGGATTAGAGTTAGAAGTAGTTGTGAACTGCCCTGTGGGTGCTGGGAATCGAACCTGCATCCTCAAAAGAGCAGCCAGTGCTCTTAACCACGGAGGCATTTCTTCATCACTTTCTTTTTGCATTTTGTTTGTTTTTAAAGATTTTGTGCCGGGCGGTGGTGGCGCATGCCTTTAATCCCAGCACTCGGGAGGCAGAGCCAGGTGGATCTCTGTGAGTTCGAGGCCAGCCTGGGCTACCAAGTGAGTTCCAGGAAAGGTGCAAAGCTACACAGAGAAACCCTGTCTCAAAAAACCAAAAAAAAAAAAAAAAAAAAAAAAAAAAAAAAAAAAAAAAGATTTTGTTTTATGTGTGTATGTGTGAGTGTCTGTGTGTGTACCACATGTGTGCAGATGTTTTGGGAGGCAACGAGAAGACTTCGGATCCACTGGAACTGGAGTTCCAGGCAGTTGTGAGCTGCCCAGCGTGGGTGCTGGGAGTTGAATTCTGGTCCTCTGTAAGAGCAAGCACTCTTCCCCATTGCATCGGCTCTCCAGCCACTTGCTTTGAAATCCTGAGATGCTGTCATGCCAGCTTACTCCAGAGGTCCCTGAGCTCCCTCTACATCCCAGGCTGTCTTCGTTCCTGCCTCAGCCTCCCTAATAGCTAGGATCCTCGGCCTGTAGCACACCAGGATGAAAGAACCTAACACTCCACAGTTTGAGCATGCTGTGCAAATCCTCTACCGTTGAGCCACATGTCTTAACCACCAAGTTTTTGAAAAATACTTAACAGTGGGGATGTTTATACATGAATCAGAATTCCATTTTTGTAATATTTTGTGTATACATTCATTTTATCCAGAAAAATACACATAAAATACCTGGAAAATGTATGTTAAAAAGTTTATTTCCACTAGGCATGATGGCGCATGCCTTTAATCCCAGCACTTGGAAGGCAGAGGCAGGTGGGTCTCTGTGATGAAGCCAGTCTGGGGGTGAGGGAGAGTCATTACTTCTGATCATGATAGCTTTAAGCCAGGAGGATCTCATGAATTTGATATTGGCCTAGGCTCCACAGGGAAACCCTGTCCCCAGAACAAAAGAGGGACCACTACAAGATAGCTAATACATGAAGGCATTTGCTGCCATGCCCAGATTTAACCAAAGTTCCGTTTCTGAGATCCATTCATTGGAAGGAGAGAACAGACTCCTGAAAGTTGTCCTCTGACCTCCACATGCAGGCTTTGGTACATGTGTTTCCCCTGAAAATAAATAAACACATATAATACAAAATTATTTTTCTTTTTCTTTTTTTTTTCAAAATTATTTTTAAAAATAAATGTTGTTGCAGAATATTGGTGTACACTGTGTGAAGATGTGTCACTGTGATTGGTGTAATAAAGAGCTGAATGGCCAATAGGTAGGCAGGAGAGACTGGGTGGGACTTCCAGGCAGAGAGATGAACTCAGGATGAATCTAGGCTCGAGAGAGATGCCAACAAGACACTTAAGAAGTCAGACATACGGTATAGAGAAGTAACCAAGCCACGTGGCAGAACGGAGATTAATAGAAACAGGTTAATTTAAATTATAAGAGCTAGTTGGGAAAAAGCCTAAGCTAAGGCCAAGCTTTCATAATTAATAACCCTCCATGTTATTATTTGTGGGCTGGTGGCCCAAAGGAAAGTCCAACTACAAGATGTATTGTCTTATTTACTTTTTTATTGCTATGATAAGATACTTTGAACGAGCTGGGTGGTGATGGCACATGCCTTTAATCCCAGCACTCAGGAGGCAGAGACAGGCAGATCTCTGTGAGTTCGAGGCCAGCCTGGGCTACAGAGTCAGTTCCAGGAAAAGCACCAAAGCTACACAGAGAAACCCTGTCTCGAAAAACAAAACAAAACAACAACAAAAAAAAAGATACTATGACCAAGGCAATTTATAAAAGTTAATTTGGGGCCTACAGTTTGGTTTTAGAGGGTTAGAGTCCACAACCATTATGGTAGGGAATATGGCAGCAGGCAGGCAAGCGTGGGGTAGGGCAGTGGTTGAGAATTCTCATCTTGATCCATAAGCTTGAGACAGAGAGAACTAATTGGGAATTGCATAGGCTTTTGAAACCTCAAACCCACCCCCTATGACACACTTCCTCCAACAAGGTCACACCTCCTAATGCTTCCCAAACAGTTCCACCAACTGGGAACTAAGTATTCAAACATACGAGCCTGTGAGGACCATTCTCATCCAAACCACACATGATTTTCCCATCTCTCTGGCCCCATCGCTCAGTGTGTAAGAGCTCTTGCTACCAAACCTAACTAACCATGCTCCACCCCAGAATTCACATTATGAAAGGAGAGAATGGCTCTGTCCTCACACCTCCACCACACCTGTGCCCACACACACATACATAAGATAAATAAACAAATATAATTTTTAAAAAGTTGTCAGTTATTTCTATTTGTTGGGATTATAGGTGTTAATTTATTTTTATTTTTAAAGATAATTTACTTGTAATTGTGTGTGTGTGTGTGTGTGTTTGTGTGCGCACACATGAATGCAGGTGTCCTCTGAATTCAGATCTTCCAGATCCCCGGAGAACTGAACCTGGGTCCTCCGCAAGAGCAGCAAGTGCTCTCAACTGCCGAACCATTTCTCCAGCCCTTTGGTTTCTATGTTCTATCGGTTAGAGAGATTTGTCAAATTTCTTTAATGAGTATACAATTTTTTTCTCTTCCTTGAACAAACCATATTTCTCCCCTCCCTTATCTAGCTTTGCTAAAACATATCTAACTGGTGTGTAAAGGCTGCATATAATCCATGTATAAGCTTGGTGAGTTTGCACATGTGTGTGCTATATGTTACGTCACAGTAGTCAAGGGGATTCACAAGCACATCTGTCCCCTCCAGAACTTTCCTGGTTAACCTAGTTTTGTCTTCATGGCCAGAATAATTACATTATTCCGAAACAATTGCTTGGACATTTTGAAAACAGGCATAGGCTTCTTTTGCATTCTCCAGTCCGAGGCAAAGGCCCCACACAGAGCCTTCAGGGAGCTTCCAGTTTGTAGGAGAAACAGCCAGGCAAATGGAGGTTATGTTGCGCAATGCAATTACTTCTCTTCCTTTAGAAATGTTTGGAGAACTGGGTGGGAAGAGGAACCAGCCTTTTGGTTGCTGATTTAAGCTCTGGGTGGAATAGAGTATCTATTGTGGAAGTGTATTGTGCAAGAAGAGAATGGAGCTTTTTGTGAAGAGAGATAAAGAGGTTGTAGGGTGGGAAGGGAGGATGGGGGAGGAGGAGACAGGGCTGGCAGATAGCTCAGGGGACCTGAGACGGAACCATCCCGTGGGCAGACTTCGAGCAGGGCCACCCAAAAGTCCCAGCAAGTCGTCCTCCTTAGCCTGTCCCTCGGTCTGTGAGTCCATGACCAGCCCTGTACCCAAAGCCACCTTCATACAGGCTCAGTAAACAGTCATTGTCCTTGAAAATCATGGTAAGCCTGAGTAAGCTGTGTGTTTAGGATTATCCTTCTGAGTTTCCTTTAAGTCATTCAGTAAACAATCTGGAGACACAGGTATGGTAGCTCACACCTATAATCCAATCCTAGCAATTAGGAGACTGAAGCAGGAGTATCGCTGTGAGTTCTAGGCCAGCTTGGGCCACGGGGTGAAATTCTATGAGAGAAAGACAGAGACAAAGACAGAGACAGAAACAGACAGAGACAGAGAGACAGAGAGACAGAGAGAAAGAAGAAGAACCTGATTTCAGATCTCTAGAAAGCGTTTACAATGCCTAGGACTTATCTGTGTGAGTCTTTAGTGTTTTGTTTGCAGTTTTTAATTCTTTCTTTGTGAGACAGTTCCACTATGCAGTCTTGGCTGCCCTTGAACTTGCCAAGATCCGCCTGCCTCTGCCCCCAATGATTACTGTGCTTATGCCGTACTGGTTCTGTTTGTTTTGAGACAAGGCCTCACCATGTAGCCCTCACTGGCTTCCCTGGAACTTCCTATGTAGACCCAGCTAACCTCAAACCCACAGAAATCCACCCACTTCTCCCTCCAGAGCATGCTGGAATTAAAGGCATACATCACCGTGCCTGACCTGTGGATGCTTTAGATATAAATTCTCTTTTTATTATTACTTTTTTTTTTTTTTTTTGGTTTTTCGAGACAGGGTTTCTCTGGGTAGCTTTGCGCCTTTTCCTGGAACTCACTTGGTAGCCCAGGCTGGCCTCGAACTCACAGAGATCCGACTGGCTCTGCCTCCGAGTGCTGGGATTAAAGGCGTGCGCCACCACCGCCCGGCTAAATTCTCTTTTTATAATCACATTTTCTACAACCAAGCTATTCTTTTTTCCTTTTTTGGCTCCTTCCTTTGCCTTGTATTTTGTTTTTGTTTGAGATAGGGTCTCTTGTAGCCCAGGCTGGCCTCAAGAATGGGACTCCTTGCCCCTGGCCTTATAATTGATTGTTTGTTTGTTTACGGTACAGGAGATGAACCCAGTACCTCACCCCACCGGTCCTGGAACCACAGGACCGAGAGGCTAGGTTTCACCTCCTCTCTCAAATGAAAGTAAGCTAGGTTTGGTAGGCAGGAGGATTGCTTTGAGTTTAAGTCCAGGCCTGGGCACCCTGGGAGTCAAGGCCAGCTGAAGCTAAAGGAAACTGTGGTCTGTTTTTGTTGTTTCTGCTGTTCGGGTTTTGTTTGTTTTTGCTTTGACACGGGATCTCCTTAGACTGTCCAATACAAAAAAACCAAATAGACAAAAATCCTTGCTTTACTTAGGAAGACTGAAGGACTCTTTAGCGAGAACGACTTGGGAAGCAACTAACTTGACCTCCACAGGCTAGAATCCCACCTCCCAGCATGCATCAGGTGCACAGCAGTGGCTTCAGCCCCTTGGCTATCAAGACCGGTTCCTCTCAGAAACTTACTTCCTGTTCCCATTTCTCTCTTCTTTCCACTTCCTCTAGATAGCTCTGCTGTTGGCTCCCACCCTTAAGTTACCCAGACAAGTTTCCTGGTGCTGAAAAACAGTTTTAAACAGGGATCTTATTTTCCACCACAGGGAAAAATCCTAATAAATCTGAAAATGCAGATGTCATCTGACCCATGTTCCCTGTTCCCAAAATGCTACAACTGGAAATGAATGTTATGAATCGGTTATTGAGGATTCTCCAAGTAGCTCTGGGATAAAAGAGATAAATAAAAAATAAAGTTTCAATTTAAAGGATAGCACAGTGTCTCTGGCCATATCTCCCTGAATGTATCCTATTTTCTCTGATCTCAAAGCTAAGCAGGGCCAGGCCTGCTTGGTACATGGATGGAAGTAAATAGGGAGGAACGAAAGAATCTTAAAGATGAAAGGCAACAGCTGAGATGGCTCAGTGGTTAAGCTCAGTGGTTAAGAGCACTCATAGCTCTTGCAGAGGACCCAGGTTCGATTCCCAGCACCCACATGGCAGCTCTAACTCTAATAAGTACTTCTTACTCTAATTCCAGGGGATCTGGTGTCTTCTTCTGGCCTACTTGGGCACTGTACACACACAGTTCACATACATACACATTATATATATATATATATATATTATATATATATATTATATATATATATATTAAGCAAAAAGAGGGCTAAAGATCTAACCTAGGGTTCTTGCCTAGCATGTGCAAGGTCCTAGGTTCAATTCCAGTGTTACAAAAAATAAAATAAAAATTCTAGAACTTCACTTAAAAAAAAAAAAAAAAAAGAGGCCGGGCGGTGGTGGCACAAGCCTTTAATCTCATCACTTAGGATGCAGAGGCAGGCAGATCTCTGTTAGTTCAAGGCCAGCCTGGTCTACAGAACAAGTTCCAGGACCCAGGGCTACACAGAGAAACCCTGTCTCAAAAAAACCAAAGGAGGGGGGAACAGGAGGTAGAAACTATTAACTCTTCCCTTTTTAAATATACTTTTTATTTTTACTCTTGTTTTCACTTTATTTATTTATTTGTTTGTTTGTTTGTTTGTTTTTTCGAGGCAGGCTTTATCTGTGTAGCCTTGGCTGTCCTGGAACTCACTCTATAGACCAGACTGACCTTGAACTCACAGAGATCCTCCTGCCTCTGCCTCCAGAGTGCTGGGATTAAAGGTCTGCACCCCCCCCCCAGCTCTCTGAGTTAAAATATACTTTTAAAGATTTGTTTTTATTACTTTATGTGACATTGTTTTGGTTGCATGTATGTCTGTGTACCATATGCTTACAGTGGATCCCCTGTGACTGAGGTCACAGACCAACACAGGGGGGTGCAGGGACTTGAACCCAGGTCCTCTGGAAGATCTGCAAGAACTCTGAACCACTGAACCATCTCTCCAGTCCAAACTTCCCTTCATCTGTACTATCTAATTATTGCCCAGGCTTTGCATCAATTTGCATAATAATTTGTATACTCATGGTCTTATTTATCTCTCATGTTTATGGAAGCTAGCTGTCACCTGTTTATAGCTATTATGAAACTTTTCTGTGGCAAATTTTTCTTCCTCTTTTTTCCTGGGGGGTGGGGTGTGACATTAGCTCAGGCTAGCTAGCTTTAAACTCACTATGTACTTGAGGGTGACCTCAAACTCCCGATTCCCCATCTCCACCTCCTGAGTACTGGGATTACAGACATGCACCACATTACCACATCTGGCTTTCTTAGTTTTCTTTTATTCGGGGGAGGAGGGGGGGGGGGGAAAGGCCTCTTTTAGCCCAGGCTGGCCCCAAACTCACCATTTAGCTAAGGGTGACCTTGACCTTGAACTGATTCTCCTGCCTCCAATTCCCAAGGGGCCGGGGTTACAGGTATACCACTTCACACTTGGCCTTTTCTCCTGATGTTTGAAGCAGCACATCTGGCCAGGAGCACAGCACCAGTTTGTGCTCTCTGCAGCCCCCGTGGGACTCCTGAGCTCCTTCCGATCTTCAGCTGGATGCTAGTTGGGAGGTCTGATACTAAAAATCAAGTATCAAGCCATGTGAGCTGGTTAATCCCAGCACTTTAATCCCAGCACTCAGGAGGCAGAGGCAGGTGGATCTCTGATTTTCAGGCCAGCCAGGTCTACAGAGTGAGGTCCTGGATAGCCAGGGCTGTTACACAGAGGAATCCTGTCTCAACAAACAAACAAACAAAAAAAACAAAAAACAAAACAAAAACAAAAAAACAAAAAGGAAATAATAAAAACTGAATATTATGAATATTAGATACTGCAAACTTGCTGATATCCTCCAAAAGGTTCAATTGGCTCATCCAGTGAAAGACACTGGTCTTTTTGTTTGTTTGTGCAGCCCTGGCTGTTCTAGAACTCACTCTGTAGACCAGGCTGGCCTGGAATTCAGAGATTCTCCAGCCTCTGCCTCCCGAGTGCTGGGATTAGAAGTGTATGCCACCATGCCTGGCAAAAGACAGGGGTCTTAATAAGCACCAGTTAATCTCCCCACAGAATCACTGTAGCAGAAAGAATCAGGGGATGGGGGTGGGACTGCACTTCATCCCTTTTCTTGGCTTACAGGATCCCTCAGACTCTCAGAGATGGAAACACAAATGTTCCTCCCCCAGGGAAATAATGAGGATTCATGGTTCTCCCCCACCCCCATACACACACACACACACACATTTTTTTTTTTTTTTTTGAGAGATAGGGTTTCTCTATGTAGCCCTGGCTGTCCTGGACCTCACTCTATAGATTAGGCTGGCCTCAAACGCAGAGATTCCCCTGCCTCTGCTCCTGGAGTGCTGGGATTAAAGGTGTGCACCATCATCACCTTAAAACATATCTACCTTCAAATTCTAGTTCAGGGAGACCATTTTGAGGCTTCTGAATCGCTGGGAAGAGGGCTGCATGTGCCACTTGGAATAGAAAACAGCTAATTGCTCTCTCGTGTCAATATGGAAGAATCTCTTCTGCTTGGAGTAAATCAGGGTATTTGACTAAATGGTAATGTCTTGAGTTTGGGCCCTCACTGGGATCTACTGACATTCAAAGAGCCTTTACAATCTACCCGATACAGTATCCTGTGTTTTCTGTTGCTAGTTACCTGATTTCATTCTTCCCAGCAACTCCAGGATATGGCATTAATTATTTTAGTTAATAAGATGTCAGAGTAAAAGGCGGGGCATCTGCCCAGACAGGTTCTCTCTGGGAGGCAATACGTAAGGATGGTAGTGGGAAGCTGCTTGTGATGGGGGAAGGACTTGGGAGGTGATATCGGATTTCAAGGCTCTCCTTAGCTATACAGCAAGTGTGATACTAGCCGGGGTTACAGGAGACCTTGTCTGAGAGAAAGAGAGACAGAGACAGAGGCAGGGAAGATCCTGAGGGACACCGGCTCCTAGGTGAAGAGATAAACCAGACCAGGCACAGAAATCCCAACCTTGGCTGTAAATTCTGGCTTAGTTATGATAAAGTGCTGTCAAAGAAGGCTGTAGAAGAATGTGCATCCGGCTACTACAGGAGGATCTGGAGAGTTCCATGCCAGCTCGGGTTACTAGTGAGTTCAAGGCTAGCCTGAGACACCCAAGGGCTGGTGAGGTGGTTCAGCAGCTAAAGGTGACTGAAGCCAAGCCTGATGCCTTGAGTTCCATCCCTGGGACCTATGTCGTAGAAGACCATGGCCTGCACACACTCCAAGAAAATAAATAATGCTAATATAAAATAAGGGACATTTGTAGCCTTTTAAAACAGAAACAATAGCAAAAAATGGGCATGTTTATCAATAGCAGTTTCATAACACTGAAAATCTGCATATATCCCACCCTCCAACATTTTGTATACATATATACTATGGAAGAGTGTAATTTTTATGAATGATACTGTGGATGTTAACAGACAGGAAAAGGTATTTGTGACATATTACTTGATCAAACTGATTGCAGCTGACTTATGTGATGCAATTTTGTTAAATTTATTTTTAAAATCCCATTTATTTATTGTATTGTCATTTTATTTATTTCTAGGTGTATATGTCTATGCATGTGCTCTTTGTGTGTGTGTGTGTGCGTGTGTGCGCGTTCGTGTGCATGTGCGTGTGCCTGTGTGCCTGTGTGTGTGTGTGTGTGTGTCAATTGTTTTCCTCTACAGTTCTCTACTTTTCTTTTTTCCCTAGACTGGGTTTCTCCGTGTAGCTCTGGCCATCCTGGAACTCACTCTGTGCTCTGTGGACCAGAGAGCTGGCCCTGAATTCAGAGGGATTAAAGGCACTCTACTACTCCCAGCAACTTTTTTTTTTAATGTTAATGTATATGTCACCTGCATGTACATGTTCTCAGAAGCCAGAAAAGGGCATTGGATCTCCTGGAGCTGGAGTTGCAGGTGATTGTGAGCTGGCAGATGTGGGTGCTGGGAATCAAATTTGGGTCCTCTATGGGAGCAGGAAGCCCTCTTAATGGCTGAGCCACCATTCCAGGCTAACATTTATATATATATTGCCAGTTATTGAACAATATTTATTTTGTGTAGTTTTATTATATGCATTTACATGTAAATATGGGGAGATGGAATGCCCACAGCTACACACTAAAATGGAATGCCTCTCTGCGAGGTTTTCAGCTGTTCCTAGTTGATTTTTAGTCTGGTCACAATGTATTTGTGCTAATGATAAGAGAAGTCAGGTGTGGGGCTGTGCACATCTGTAATCCTAGCACTTGGGATACAAGGTCACCAGCTTGGGCTCCATGAGACCCTGGAGACAGGGGAGAGAGAGGCACGTAGACAAGAGGGAAGAGGCAGTCTGGAGATATTTACTTGGCATGTAGGAGGCCCTGGGTTCTATTCCCAGTACCAAGATAAACTACAATATAGAAGTGCACAGTGTCCACTATGGAAGGGTGGGACACAGGTGTCTGCCTGGGTCCTTGGAGTCACAGGGCATCTTGCTGCGGTGTTCATTTTCAGTGTGCCTGGTGAATCAAGACCCATGTAATGAACGAGGAGTCTTACAGAGACTTGGCGGGACTCTGGAGAACTCACAAATCCCTCCCCACCATGTGTAAACTGAAGTCTGTTTCTGATCCTGCTCCTAGGAGCCTTTGGGGATGTCCCAGGGCCCATCTTCCTCTGATTCCTACTAGTTCCTCAGGCAGGCTAGAACTCCAGGGATCAGGCCGGGCCTTTGTAGCCAGTTCGTTCCCGTCAGGCTCCTGAGATGACATCCTGGCCATCTCGATCAAATGTGGGTGTTCGCCATGCCAGCCACCCACTGGGACAAGGCATCTTTGAAGGAATGTCTCAGCTGGCTCTCTGCCTTTGTAGCCTGTGAGTCACTCTGGTTGCAGCCCATCTTCCCATTTCTAGGTTGTAAGGACGCCTCCCTGACACGCCTTCATTTTACAGTAAAGGTGGATAAAAGCTACTATACATTGCTGGTGCTCATGCACCAAATAGCACAAGGGGTGTGGGCTCTTCTAAGCCGCACTGCACACTGGGAAGCAGGTATGTGCATCCTTAGAAATGAGTAGATCAGTGGTTGACTCAGCCACAGATCTATGCCACGTAAGTCTGGGCACTTGAACACAAGATACTCGACAACCCATAGGTCTATCCCCTTCCCCCCACTTTTGGTTTTTTCGAGACAGAGTTCCTCTGTGTAGCTTTGTGCCTTTCCTGAATCTGGCCTCGAACTCACAAAGATCCACCTGCCTCTGCCTCCTGAGTGCTGGGATTAAAGGCATGTGCCACCACAGCCCGGCTTCCCCCACTTTTATATCCTCTGTTTAATATTTTGAAGCAGGGTCTCACCATGTAGCCCAAGCTGGCCTTGAACTTGGATTTTTTTATGTTGGTAGCTCTGGGAATTCAACACAGGCCCTCACTCAGGCTAGATTAGGTGCTCTGCCACTGAGCTACATTCCCAGCCCTCTTTCTTACATTTTTGAGACATGGTCTCTATATGTTGCCCAGGCTGGCCTTCAAATTTTGATCCTCCTGCCTCAGTCTCCCAGGTAGCTAGAATTACAGCTCTTTTACTTACTTATTTTGATTCTTGTTCTCTTTTCAAACAGGAACTTTCTAGGCACACCAGGCTGGCTGTAAACTCACAAGCTCTACCAGATTCTGCCTCAGAGCGTTGGTGTTAAAGGTGTATCTAATCATCACCTGACTTCAGTTACCTCCATTTTTATATGGCCGGAAACTGGGGCTACATTATTTACTGAACATATTAGTCACTTATGTTGAGGAAGCTGGCAAGTGAAATGGGATAAACTTTGAACATTTCCCTGACACTAACTCTGTCTTCTGCTTGTGTCCACAACCATCCTCTTCCCCAGCACGTACTCTGTATTTTCTGCAAGTACTTGAATTGTTGTTGTTTTTTCTCTTCTTTTGGACAGGACTTCTCTATATAATCATGGCTGGCTTGTAACTCATTATGTAGACCAGGCTGCCTCAAAGTCACAGAGATCCCCCTGCCTCTGCAGTTTCCCCAGTGCTGGGATTAAAGGCGTGCATCACCAGGCCTGGCTGCTAGAACTCAACAGTTCTTAGAATTTAGAATGTCCTCTTTTGCCCTGCAGACACATTGTTCCCTCCCACGCTTTTTTGTTATGGTTTTGAGATAGGGTCTCTCTGTGTAGTCCTAGCTGTCCAGGAACTACATAGATCAGGCTGGCCTTAAACTCATAAAGATCTGCCTGCCTCTGCCATCCAAGTGCTGGAACTAAAGGCCTGTGCCACCACACCTGGCTCCCTCCCATGCTTTAGACTAGCATAGCCCTACTTACCTAGATGACCTTCAGGAAGCCTCTACTGACCACCCTTGTCCTCTGAGGTGCTGCCACACCCTGCACTCTAATTGTCTGTTGTCACCACCCCCACGCTTTTTTTATTTTTTTGAGAAGGGGTCTCACTTAGTCCAGCCCGGAACTGGCTATGTAGCTTGGGCCGGCCTTGAACTTCTGATCTTCCTGTCTCTACCTTCCAGACTCTGAGATTATAATCATGCACAACTGTGCCTCTCTTTTTAGTTCTGTTGAGACAAGGCCTTGCAATAATGGTCCTGGCTATCCTGGTATTTAATATGTAGCCTACACTGGCCTCAAACTCCTGATAATCCTCTGCCTCAGCTTTGCAAGTGCTGGGACTACAAGTATGCACCAGGATGCCTGGCTCTGAGGTCCAGCTGTCTCCTGCTCCTCTACTAGTTTGCAAAGCCAGAGAACAAGGAACCAGACTGGCTGGTGGTTAAGTCCGGAGCACCAGGTTGAGGAGCTGGCACACAGCAGGTACATAGTGAATGTAGTTGAATGAATGAATACTCGACTCTCAGAGATGACTTTGTCTCTTTTTTGGAGGACATGACTTGGGTGTTCTGAAGAGGGGCAGGTAATGACAGGGCTGTGGCTTCCTGCATTCCCTACTAAAAGGGTGTACTGGGAAGCCGCTGGGGTCACTAGAGAGGCCCAGTGAGCTGAGCCTGAAATCGTGGGGTCGTTCTTGCTGAACCAAACTCTCTGGCTTCTGTTTTCTCACTCCTTGCCAGAAATAAATCATGTTCTGAGTGACTGGAGTCATTGCTCACAGCTCCGTGAGCTGGTGTAGGGTGGGGCGAGGGGGCAGTGGCCTTGGGGCTCCTGTCAGTAAAGGCCCAGGCCTTTGGGCTGGGGGGAGGGGAAGGAGTGGCTGGTCCTATCCCTGGGAGGCTGCAGTCATTGGGGGAGAGACAATGGGGCTCAGCGTCTGCTCCTAGCTGGGAGAAGGGACCCTCCAGTGAAAAGCCAGGGAGAGCAGGGAAGTGTGGGAGGAATTGATGAGAAGGGGTGGAGCCAAGGAGATGCAGCCCGGAGGAAGGAGGGAAGGGGAAGGAAGAGCGCAGGGAGGGGAGAGGATCCAGGCTTCTCTTCTGCTCGGTGACCTGGTCCGGAGCCGCAGCTTCCCTCGCTTTGTCTGGGCCCGCCGAGACCTCACGTTTCTCGCCCAGCTGCAGCCCCAGTTCCAAGGGCCAGGCATCCAGCAGGTGCTCAATACTTACTTGGGAAAATAAGAAATGTGGCCAACTTTGCTCTGGGAACTTTTCCCCCGTGTTGTCTCCACTCCTCCGGAGAAGCCGAGGACAGAGCTGGTCTTGGGAGCACGCCCAGGCGCCCCATGAATAATTGACCCTTGGTGGCGACACTGCCCGGCTCTGTCCGCGGGCTCGGCACCCGCCCTGCGTCGGAGTCGAGCGGCGCAGCTGAGTGGCGGGTGTCCGGGAGGTTGGAGGCGGGGTGTCCGGCCTGTCCCAGAGCTGGGAGGAGGCCAGGCTAGGCTGAACCCCGGGCCCCGCAGGGAGCCACAAGGGCCCAGACCTCAGCGAACGACCACGCCTCGGCGCCCCCCAGCCGTGCACCCCGGGGGCCGAACCTAGGCCCTGGGCTTGGGGAGGCCGCGAGGAGCTGAACTCCCCTGAACCCCTTCGCCCACGGGTCCCGGCGATCACAGCCGGAGCCGTTCCCTCGAGTCTGACCGTCCAGGGCTCTGAACAGCTGTTTAAAGGCGCTTTAGTGTTCAGGGCTCTGCGGCTGCGTTTGCTCCAAGCCCATCTGCCCACTTAAAAAATATATGAAGTGAAGAGCACCCCCCCACCCCCCAGCTTCCACCCCTGGCTGGGAGGGGGCGGACTCAGAGCCCCTACCCGTATTTCGGAAGGACTGGGCACCCAGGGGCTCCCCCGGACCCCCATCCCAGTGGCTCTTCTTTGGGATAGGACACCCCAGGCTTCCTGGGGGGGGCTGTTCTCCCGGGCCCCCTTTGTGCCTGGCAGGGACAGCCCCCCATTTCCATTCGAGGTTCTGAGGCTCCCTTCTCCCCCGCTTGTTAATCTTTGTTCCCCTTTTCTGCTGAGAGGAGGGGGGAAAAAAAGGAGAGGGAGAAAGAAAAGAAGGAAAAAGGCGTGACTCGATTTTCAAACGAAACTCCCACAGCAAACAAAACCCTTTTAGAGAAATAAGAAAGGAGGAAGGAGGAAGAAAAGAGGAAAGGGGAAGAGAAAAAAAAAAAAAAAGAGAAGCCTCCAGGCTTGCAATTCGAGTAGGAGAGTTGCACGGAAAGAAAGAGAAAGAAAAGAAGAAAAATCCTCTCTGCGGTAGAAAGAGAAAAAGAAAACTTGGGCCGGCAAGAGGGGGGTGCTGGGGGGGGGGTGGTGGAAGGAAGTGAGAAAACAAAAGAGAGATAAAAGGGCTGCTTTTCTGTCTCTCTCTTCCTCTGCGAGCTGGCTTAGGAGGAGCTGTTTAGCATCCCTTCACGTCAGCCCTGCCTCATTCCCTTCTTCCAGGGAGGGAGAGAGCGCGAGCGAGCGAGCGCGAGTGAGAGCAGGAGGGAGAGAGAGAGAGAGAGGAGAGAGAGAGGGGGAGAGAGAAAGAGAGGAGCCGGAGGGAGGGTGGCAGAGCAGGGCGGGCGCGCGTGGAGGCGGCGCGCAGCAGCAACCCGGGCGGTGGGCAGCAGGAGCCCCCGGCCCGCCCGGCCCGGCCCGGCCAGCCGAGGGCCCCCCGCGCGAGGAGCCGCGCCCGGACCCAGGGTGAGTGTCCCGCGCGGCCCGCGGCCCCGCCAGCCCCCCGGCGGCCCGCGGCGGGGTGGCTGGGGGCGCGGGGGTGGGTCGCTGCGGCCGCGGTCGACCCGCCCCCCGCCTCTCCCCGGGGACGGCGGCGCGCAGGCCCGCAAGCCGCGCTGCAAACATGTCGTCTTTTCCTTTCACTTCCACATTCCCTCATGCCGGAGAGCTGGAGCGAGAGAGGGAGAGCTGGGGAAAAGAGGGAGAGATGGCGTCTGGAGGGGGGGGGGAGGGAGGAGAGGGGGAAGGGAAGAAAAGAGGAGAGAGGGAGAGAGGGAGGAGAGCGCGCGAAGGGGGGGGGAGAGGGAGAGAGAGAGAGAGAGAGAGAGAGAGAGAGAGAGAGAGAGAGAGAGAGAGAGAGAGAGAGAGAGAGAGAGAGAGAGAAAATGAAAGGAGAGCGCGGCGGCGCGGGAGGCCGGGGAGGCGGCGGCGGCGGCGGCGGTCTCCGGCCCGCACGTGGGTGTCGCGGCGCTCGGGGACGGGGACGCTCCCCCCCGCACCCGGCCCGGGACTCAAAGTTTCACCCCTCGCCGCCCCGCCCCTGCGGCTGCCCACAAACTTTTTACTCCGGGAGCGGGTGGGGTGGCCGCGCGGCGGGGCCCGCGGGGTGGCGAGGGCGCAGCGCGCTGCTGGGGTGCCGGGTGCCCCTCGTGGTCAGCGGGCATCTCCAGCCGGGGGCCGCGGGCCCCGGGGGACACCCCCCCCCCCCCGATGGCCCCGGCTCGGACCTGTTGACGGCGCTCGCCCGGTGCAGGGAAAGGGTGGGCAGATCCCCATGGCTGGTCTGGAGCCTCCGGTGGCTCGTCCTCCCTTCCTCGCCGCCCCCTCTCCCTCTCCTCGCGGTCATTTTCCTAATTGGACGGAGCTGTGGGGCGTGATCGCCGGCGTCAGCTCGAGGAGCCCCCCGAATCCGGTGGTCTTCCTTCCCCCCGACTCTCGGACCCCACCGAACCGGCCTCGGTGTTACCCCCACCCCGAGCTGCGGACTTGCTAACTCGTGCGTAGCGGGTTGTTGGTTGTTTTTTTTTTTTTTTCAACTTGCCTTTTAAGATGACTTTTATGGTCCCTGCAACTGCTTCCCTCCAGTCTAAACTGTAGTTTGGGAAGATTTAAGAGGCCAGGGAGGTGCTTGTGTGGCCTTTAACTAATCCAAAACGGTCATTAATGTATCTCTACGCCCTGCGAGATGGTTCCGGCCAGGCCAAGCAGGAGCCTGGGTGTGTTTTCACCCGGACACTGCGGAGTTCCTTCACGGTCTTAGCGGCCGGCCTGCCAGTGAGGGGACACTTGACCCGCGGGCCCAGTGCCCTATCTTCGAAGGGCACCCTGGGCGTCTTTCTTTCCGTTCACAATGGAAACTGTCCGCCACTGTCCACCTGAAGACGTACCTAGTCCCCGTGGATACCTCGGAAGCTCACAAAACTCCCCCACAGGTGTGCGGGGGACTTGGTGCCGCTGGGGGTCAATCCGGCCAGCTTTGACGCTGCCCTCTCAGGCCTTGCCTTTGTACATGTGTAAGTAAAAGCAGCCAAAGTTCATTTCTGCCAAAGAGAAGAGCTGATGTGTGGGAAAAGGAGACGGCGGGGGAGGGCTTGTATCACCTACTAGGGCCCTTCAAAGATTCAGGGAGCTAGTGTGGGAAGGGGGGAAATGGTCCTTCACCGTCTTTAGATTTAAGAGAGTGTATTGTGATTAAAGCTGACGGGCCTGTCTGGCTTTTATTTTGAGAGGTAGTATGACCATCACTTTTTCACTTCTTTCCTCTGAGAGCTTTGCTTAGTGGTTTTGTCTGCTCTCCTCCCGTCCCACACGCAGTAACCCTGTGCCAGGCACCTGCTGCTCTTGGAGCACAACCTTGAATTGATCACTTCCAGCTCCAGCCACCTTGCAGAGCCGGCTTTACTGCCTGAGGGCACTGGGTAGAGCTTAGGGTAGGGGCAAAGGACAGTGGGAACCTATTTTCTTCCTCTAGTCTGGTCTGGTTTCCTGCGTGACCATGTGCCAAGAGTTTCAGTGAGTTGACAAGGGGTCAGACTGACTTCTGGAGTGTCTCGGTTGTCGTCTTCAAGCTGTGCTGAGCTGACCCTCGGTCTCATGGCGTAGGAGGCATTTGTTTGTGCTCAGGTCCCTTCTATCACAACCAGGCATTTTATTTTAGGCTCTCTGTCTAGAGGCAAGGAGACAGACAAGGTCTAGACTATCTTCTGGTTGGAGGAAAGAGTAATGGATCACCAGAGATTTTGTATGGTTTCTGGTTTAGGTTTGCCTTGTGGCTTAGAGATGTTTCTAGCAAGGCTGCTCTTGGGAAGTAGCTAACTACTATCTCCTTCTCTTTTGAGAAGTGTCTCATTACTTAGTCCAGACTGGCCTTGAACTGGTGATCCTCCTGTCTCAAGTTCTTGGGTGCTGAGACTACAGGCATGTCCCACCACACCTGGCTGTGGTATAGTCTCTTTCTAGAAGGGAATAATTATCTGTGGGTCACAACCCCCTTTGGGGGTTGCATATGAGATATTTACATTAAGATTCATAACAGTAGCAAAATTACAGTTATGAAGGAGCAACTAAATAACTTTATGGTTGGGGGTCACCACACCATGAGGAACTGTATTAAAGGGTCACAGTGTTAGGAAGGTTGAGAACCACTGGAATAGTAGGGAACTAAAAGGAAGAGTCTGATGGGGATGTTTGTTGCTGGTTCCTCCCTTGGCTTGATCACCCACAGATCCCTCAGGCCTTAGGGCTTGACCCTAAGCAGGTTTACTCAGTTTACAAAAGGAAGAATTCTTCCTCTGCTAGGTCTCTGTTAAGGACAGTGGAGCCATTCCTTTGACTCCAAAACTAGAAGATCTTAGAGACTGTTTGAAAACATCCAAGGCAGGAAGAGTACCCCATTGACTAACAGTCACTAGCAGGGCAATCACTCAATCTGAGCCCCTGGGGTCTCTTTCCACAAGGCCTCTCTACCTTTACTGCTGCTACGGATTCGCAGCCACACATAGTTCAAAGAACATGGCTGTGAGGCCATGAAACCAGCCATGGGCTTGTAATGCATGTACAGGCTGAGGTAACATCGCCTTATTTTGTAGGTATGCCTTACATGCTGCTCCGGAGGACTGGGCAGGCCAGGGCAATTATTGGGAGAGCTTGCTATTTTAACACCAGTCTCTTTAAAGCCTAGCAGTTTCAGCAGGGTAGAAGTTTAGTCATCAGGATGTTCCTAAATTACCGGGTTTTGATCTGGAGTACTTTCTTCATACTTTGTACTTGTGTGTGGTTTATTTAGGGTTGGGTAGAGGGGAAGAATGGGGACAGAAGGAAAGGGCTTCAGCTAGCTGATCTCCATTCAGGGTTTAGAGCTGCTAGAATGTCTGTTTAGTGGGGGCAGAGAGCTTGGCTATCTATGGATTTTCCCCTACCAACATATTTATTATTTATTGATTGCTTATTTGCTTTGTCCATTGCTAAGCCCCCTCAAGACTAATATATAGTTGGCCTTTCATAAATACTTGTTGAATGATGTACTGGACATTGGGAAAAGCCTTTCCCTCCCAGGAGGAGCCCAGAAATGACACACAGAGGCAGGGACAGGGAGGTGATTGATGGGCGCTGCAGAGTTGTGCTGTGATTCATTGTTTCAAACAAGCTCCAGACAGGTAAGGCGGGAGGGGGTTGGGAAGAGTGGATCCTGAATGGGTGGAGCCACAGGGTGGAGACTTCTGCAAAACAATAGAGAGGTTTTGAATTGGACTCAGACACTGGGAGAATAATATAATCAGGTGTTCCAGGCCAGGATTATGCTAAAGTATATACATCATCTCCCATAGTCCTTGCAGGTGCTGGCAAACACCTTGCTATTCTCATTTGGTAGCCTGGGAAACAGCACAGAGGAGTTAAGTCACTTGTCTGGGGCCTCAGAGCCGGTGTCTGCTTCTCCACAGTAATGATGTGGTCAGGCCTCTCATGCAAAGGAACTGGGTATTCAGCCTTTGGGTTCTTCTGAAAGGATAGTGGAAGAGAAGCTAAAAAAGAAATTGTCAGCCTGCAGCAGAGTGAGGGTCCTCACACGGCCTGCTGATGGTTCAGCCAGCGAGGACTGACAGGGTGTGCTTATTTCCCAGGGTCTCATTATTCCCTGCTAGCAGTACCAGATCCAGGACTATTTTTGTACTTGACAAGAATTTAGGATGCATGCACACACATCTGAACACAGGTGATGCCTGCTTTGAATCTAGGGTTTTGCACATGTGCAGTACCGCTGAGCTACATCCCTACTCGATTGGAATACGTTTCCACTGGTGGGAATTTTAAAGCTAAGGAAGGTCCTGTTGAGGGCTGGGGCAAATGGCTCAGGCGGTAAAGTGCTTGGAGGATCAGAGTTAGATGACCAGCACCCACGTGAAATCCGTGGTTACCCACTTGTAACTCTAGAGTTGGAGAGATGGAGACAGGAGGATTTCTCGTGCTCACTGGCTAGCCAGCCTAACTAATTCAGGAGACTATCTCAAAAGCAAGGTGGATGTCTCCTGAAGAATGACGCTCTGCCCTCCACCTGCATGCAAACCTGTATAGGTGCACCTGCACACACAAATGGCGCCCATCTATAAGAACACACACACACACACACACACACACACACACACACAAAAGGTCACCGTTGGCCTAGAGGTCTCCAGCAGATGTCCCACACGTCCAGTCCAGTCTGCTTGCCCAGCAAGGCACAGACCATGGCAGCTGCTTGTTTACGGGCAGTCTGTGGTGTTCTAGACACTGTGCTGTCCGGTCCTCCTAGAGCTTGCAGTCTGTCTGGGAGACAGGCATTAAATGAATAATTACACAAATAGTCTTTAATTACAGTTGTTATAAGTGCTTCAAAGGGAAAAGTTCAGAGGCATAGGAGCCAATAATTAGGGAAGGAGGAGTGAAGAAGGGACAGGTCCTGGAGAAAGGGCATTTGAAGCAGCCTCTCGACTTGGAAGGAGGGCTTTAACCGGGGTGGGCTGGGGTGGGGTGGGATACGTCGTCGTCGTTTTCTTCTTTCTTTGGAAACAGAGACAGTAAGAAGAGAAAGGCGCCCTGGTAACAATGGACAGGGTTGGACAGATGGTGCAGGTCTAACTCAGAAGCCTTTACAGACATTTAATTTCTTTATTTATTATGTATGTGTTTGGGCACAAGGATGCCCTGGTGCCTTGTGTGGAGTCAGAGGACAACTTGTAAGAGTCAATTTTGTCCTTCCTTCACGGGGCTCCTGGGGCACTGAACTCAGGTCACGGGCCTTGACAGCAGGTGCCTGAGCCTGCCAAGCTCTCCTGCTGACAGCTCCTCTCCCCTCCTGGGGGGTTTTGTTTGTTTGTTGTTAGTCACGAAAGCTGGCCTCAACTTTCTGCGCAGCAGGCCTTGAACACCTGACCTTCCTTTAGCTGCTCCCCGGTGCTGGGACTGCAGGCATGTGCCACCATACCACACCCTAAGTTCACAGCCATCCTCCTGCCTCTGCCTCCCCAGTGCTAGGCACACATCTCCAGGCCTGGCTCGATCTGTTCACTTGGATATGAACCTTGCTGTTGTCCATGTGGTTGGTGTACCAGCACCATCACCATTACCTGGGAGCCAGGCAGAGATGCAGACTCCTGGGCCCCTCCGTAGATTGCCGAGCCTACATTTTAACAAGAGTGCTCTGGAGGTGGCACAGGTGAACACAGGTCCTGAACTGGGAGGTTAGTTGTGCAGGCAAGGAGTGGTGTGACCTGGAACAACTTCTCCAGCAAGTAGCAGGGAATCAGGCACAGTCACAGATCCCTCCTGGCGTCTCTGACCTTTAGCTTCTGGAGCTTTATGCTACTTCCAAGCTTGTTGAGGGCCAGGGCCTGCGCCCTGCAGCATCCACCCCTGCACTGCCTTCATGTGGACCCTCCCTCCACCCGAGTAAGCACTCACACACCATTAGAGCTTTGGAGAAGTGTCAGAGGACGTTGTAAGAAGTACTGGAGCTTTGTGGCACAGACTGGACACAGGGGGATGTAGCCTTAGAAAAACTGGCAAGGTCACAGGGCTTTAGGGAGGAGAAGTGGAAGTTAAAGGGGGCCGGGGAACCTGCTCAGTAGTTCCGTGGGTGGGATCTTTGTCCCTGGACTCCTGAAGTCGCTGCCGGGAGGACTAGATAGGGGTACCTTACCCTCGCCATTGGGGTGGGCTTCTTACCTGAAGCCATGCAGGTTATGTGTGTGGCATTCTGGAAGGAGACTATTCCTCATTAGCTTCAGAGGAGCCCTTGGCTCTAGCTCAGTGGTTCTCAGCCTGTGGGTCTCGTCCCTTTGGGGGTGTTGAATGACCCCCTTCACAGGGGTCACAGATCAGATATCCTGTATATCAGATGTTTACATTAGGACTTGGAAAGTAGCAAAGTTGCAGTTATGAAGTAGCAATGTAATAATTTTATGGCTGGGGGTCACCACAGCATGAGGACCTGTATTAAAGGGTCACAGCATTAGGAAAGTTGAGGACCACTGGTCTAGGCTAAGCTCAGTACTGGTGATAGAACCCAGGGTCTCATGCTTGCAAGGCTAGAGTATTACCACTTTCTATATCTCTAGCCCTTTTCCTTTCACTTTCGCTTTTAAAAATCATCATGTGGGGGAGGGGGTGTATGTGCATGTGGCTGTCAGAGGACAGTTTGTGGGCATCAGTTCTCGCCTGCCACCTCGTGGGTCCTGGGGATTGAACTTGGGTTACTAGACTTGGTGGTAAGTACCCTTACCCTTTGAACTGTCTTGCTAGCCCTCACTTTTTATTTTGAGACAAGGTCTTACCAAGTTGCTGGCTTGAACTTGCCTTGCTCCATGTCCAGGGCAGAATTTGAGTAGGTATCACCCAGCTCTTTGATTCAACAGTACTTATTATATCCAGGGCACAATTCTAAGTACTTTACATACTGTCTTTTAACTCATTTACTTACTCATTTTTTTTTTTCCTTTTGTGGTGAATGGAGGTTGAGACAGTCTCCTATAGTCCAGGCTGCCCTCCAGCTTTCTATGTAGCTGAAGCTGGCCTCGAACTCTAAATCCCCCTTCCTACACTTCCTGAGTGCTGGGATTGCAGGCATGTGCTGCTGTGGGGAGCTCTGTTTAAATATTTAAATGAGCTCCTTTAAATAGAATGACTTTCCTGAAGTCACGTGTAGCAAGCATCCTTGGACACAGGTGGGGTGGGGGTGAGATCCTTTAGTGGTACAGATTGATGTTGCAGAGGCACCCCCCCCCCCATACACACTTAGTAAGAGTCTCCTGATTGTTCATGTATGTGACAGAAGAATTTTCCTAAGGAAACAGAGAGTGGGATGGGGCCAGGTTCCCAGACTGCCTCTGAAAACCCCACACCACCACTGGGTCCAACTTCCTCTTATTTGCAAAGCAAAGACTTAGCAAACAAGATTACTGCAGCCTTGAAGACTAAACATTCTGGAAGGCGAGCCTTTGAAGAGCTGCACCCTTGAATTAGGGGAGGGGGTTGTGAGAGGAAATTGGGGTAGATCCCCAAACGGAACAGATTAAAGGGTGTTAGAGCCAAAGCTGGGCCAAATGCATGTCAGCAGCATCATAAGGTGAAATAACTGGTTTTATTACCTCCTAATGAGTGTGCGGTGCTCCCGGACCTGACCCTCCCCCACCCCCAGTGCCTTGTCCCAGCACCGAGGCTTTCGCCCCCTCCTTTACCCCTTCCTACGCTATCTGAGTTTTCGTTCGTATGATTTTCCCTTTATCACATGTATGCGTGTGTTTGCAAACGAGGTCAAATCACTACCAGAAGTAGGCTGGCCTCTAAGAGGGTTTTGGTTCTGTCTTTTTCACACCCGCCATTGTACGACTTTCTGGTATTAAATATATATATACACACACATATATAGAGATATATGCTCTATTGTGTGTTTATTTCTGGGAGTGCGCAGAGAGCTGTGGGAAATGTGAGGATTTTCTGAGCAGTCAAAACTAAGCCTAAGAGATCACTGTGGCCCAACTGTCTTCTCTCTTTACCCCTGCTTAGGAACTACAGAGTCAAAATGAGGTTGGAAAGATGGCGACAGAAAACAAGGATGCCCAGACTTAAGTGAGAAACTAACCCTGGCGGCGACTCGCTCATGTGTGGATCGTCCGGGGGCGGGGGAGGTTGTCTAGCTGGGTGCCACCCGGGACACCCTCTCATTTCCAGTAGGACGGGGATGGCATCGTTTCCTGGTGGTGAAGGCAGTTCTGCGTGCCTGGGAAGACACAACAGGCAAACTTGATTGCTGGTATTATGTGTCATGCCAGCATGGCTTCCTAGGGACCACGTCCCAGCTGTTCTTTTTAGAACTGTCAGGTGCCCGTGGAAGCCAGTGGTGTGGTTGGCTAATCTCACTTTGATTCTCACACTGGACCCTGAGCTTACAAACTGTCTTGTTGACACATGCTTTGTTCCATCGTTGTGACTCTGTTAGCTTTAGACCTCAAGACCCCTTGTAGAAACACCTTTCCCTGACCTCCCTCTACATCCCGGCTTGAAGTGGGCCTGTGCACCCCTGTCCAAGCTGGAAACCTGTGCCTGCTTCCCTAGGCGTGACCTACCCCGAACCCCCCACCCCCGGCCGCCTCTGTAGGAGTGGGCTTCCCTCAAGCTGGGCTCCACGTTTCTGTCTGTACTTGTGAACAGGCCAGTCTCCTGTCTCCACTCTGTGTCACCCCCTTCCTTCATGCTAGAATTCATTCCCTCTCTCCTCTCTGCCCGACTTCTCCACATGGTTACTATCAGGGACGGCCTAGCCCACTGGGGTCTGGCTTCTCACTGGTCCTTCTCTCTGATCCTGCCCTCTCTGCCTTTTCTCCTGTCCTTGCTGCACTGTGGCGTCTGTGGCGTCTTGGCCACAGTCCTCTGCATTCGGCTTGCTTCCACATGTCTGGTTAGTTCAGCCTGAGTGGTGAAGGCTCTGTCTTGGCCACATGCCACCATATACAGTCCCCATCCGGGCTCCCTTTGGTTTGTGACCCATTCTGACATCTATGCTGTTGGAACAGTGATTTCAGGCCTTTACATTTGGTTTGGTTTATATATTTAGCTGGGATTACAGATGTGCCTCCCCCACCCCCCACATCCAGATGTGGTGCTGAGGGTGGAACTCTGCACTTTGCGCTAGCATGCACTCTACTAACTGAACTACACCCCCAGCCCCTCGTTCTGTTTTGAGACAGAGCCTCATTGTCTAGACCTGGCTAGTCTAGAACTTGTGTGAGGATCAAGCCATCCTCAAACTTGTAGAGGTCTTCCGGTCTGCGCCTCCCCAAACCACGGCTGTACCTATTTTCTTTGTATGTAAACAGACTACAAAAGATCTAAAGATACTTGGTGTCTGTCTTTTGTTGGTTTGAGACAGGGTCTCTCTACATACCCTTAGCTGTCCTGGAACTCAGTATGTAATCCAGGCTAGCCTCAAACTCACAGTGCTGGGATTAAAGGCGTGCACCACCACGCCCTGCTTTTCTTCTCCCAAACAATACAGTCACCACTGTCCCTGTTCACACTCATTTGTCACAGTAGTTTAGCCGTCTTTCTTTCCTGTCTGTCTTTCTTTTTGTTTTTGTTTTGTTTTCTTTCAAGACAGGGTTTCTCTGTGCAGCTCTGGCTGTCCTAGAATCCACTCTGTAGACCAGGCTAGCCTCGAACTCAGAGATCTGCCTGCCTTTCCCTCCAGAGTGCTGGGATTAAAGGTGTGCACCACCTCCGCCTGGCTTCTTTTGGAGACAGGGTCTCACTATGTAGCTCTAGTTGACCTAGAGCTTGTTGTGTGGACCAGGCTGACCTTCACAGATCTGCCTGCCTCATCTCTTGAGGACTCAGATCAAAGGCTGCAACACCATTCCAATCTTCTTTTCTGTCTTTAATCCCACAAGTTAATTAGGTGGTGTGGTGGTTTGAATGTAATTGTCCCCCTGTAAACTCAGGGAGTGGCGCTATTAGGAGGTGTGGCCTTGTTGGAGGAAGTGTGTCATTCTGGGGGCAGGTTTTGAGGTTTCCTATGTTCAAGATAATGGCCCACTGTCACAGACCATTTCCTGTTGCCTTCTGATCAAGATGTAGCCAGCACCATGTCTGCCTGCACACCGCTGTGCTTCCCTCCGTGATGATAATGAGCTAAACCTCTGAACTGTAAATGAGCCACCCCAATTAAATTTTCTTTTATAAGAGTTGCTGTGGTCGGCCAGGGGGGTGGGGTGGGGGTGGTGGTGGGGTGGTGGTGGTGGTGGCGGCGGCGGTGGTGGCGGCGGCGGCGGCGGCGGCGGCGGCGGCGGCGGCGGCGGCGGCGCACACCTTTAATCCCAGCACTCGGGAGGCAGAGCCAGGCGGATCTTTGTGAGTTCAAGGTCAGCCTGGTCTACAGAGCAAGATCCAGGACAGGCACCAAAGCTACACAGAGAAACCCTGTCTCAAAAAACAAAAACAAAAACAAACCAAAAAACAAAACCAAACCAAAAAACAAAACAAAACAAAAAAAAGAGTTGCTGTGGTCATAGTGTCTCTTCATAGTAATAGAAACCCAAAATAAGACAGGTGCTGTTAAAAATATTCTTTTACAAGTCTCTCTCTCTCTCTCTGTGTGTGTGTGTGTGTGTGTGTGTGTGTGTGTGTGTATTCATGTGTGTGCACACTCGAGCACTTGCTCACTCATATTAGAGCTCCAAGGACATCTTATGAGAGTTGGTTCTGTTCAACCCTGTGAGATCTGATGACGGAACTCTGATTCAGGTTGTTGGGCTTGGAAGCAAGCATCTCAGAGCTGCTGAACCGTCTCCCCAGCCGGATGCTGTTTTAAGTGCTGTATGTACTTACACTGCCTTGGCTTCCTTTCCCTCAGGTTTCTCCTGTCATCTCAGCTCTTTCTAGGATTATAACATTGTATGGTGATGCTTTTTCAGTCAGAAAGTTTCAGTTTCTATTTGGCTGAAATTTTATTTTATTCCTGTTTGAGAATAGTTTTACTGGGTATAAAATATTAGCTTGACTGTTATTTGCTCTTGGTACTTACAGGCAACATCCCACATTTGTCTGATTTTTTAGACAGGGTCTCACTATGTCTCACTTTCTGGCTGTCCTGAAGCTCACTTTGTAGACCAGGCTGGCCACAAACTCACAGAGATCCTCCCACTTCTGCCTGGGACCAAAGGCATGTGCCACCACGCCTGGTCCTTTCATTGTGGATGTAGGAGTTGCCGGCCCAGTGACTGTCCTTTCTTAATTGCTCTAGGGGTGGGGAGAGCCCAGGGAGTACTCTGTGCTTTTGGATTTCATGCTGTTGTACCAAGGATTCATTAGGACCTTACAGCAAGAGCTGATGACCTGCTCAGACCCCCACATTGGGACTCAGAGCTTTTTGAAAGCTTGGAGCCACATTTCTTATTTCTGGAGCCCCAGTGCCTGGCTCACAATGTAGCCCTGGTTGGCCCAGAACTCATAGATCCTCCTGCCTTTGTTTCCAAAGTGCTTGGATTAAAGTCCTGCACCACCAGGACTGGCAGTTTGCTTGCTTTTTGAGACAGGGTCTCATTTGACGTCTTTAGTTGGCTAGGGACTCACTGTAGTCCAGGATAGCCTCCAGCTTAGAATAGTCCAGGATAGCCTCCAGTTTAAAATGATCCTTCTTCCTCTGATAGTGCTGGGATTATAGTATTGTGCATCCAGCTAGCCTTGTTCTCTTTCTAAGCCGCCATTGCCTTGCCTGTTAGTTGGCGGGAGATGGGGGGAGGGAGGCTCAGACCCCCACACTGGGACTCAAAGCTTTTTGAAAGCTTGCAGCCATGTTCTTTATTTCTGGAGCCCCAGTGCCTGGCTCACTGTTGGGAAGAGTCATTGCTTAATAGATATCTATTGATTGACCAGAATTTATGGTAAAATCAATATTACTCTTCTTGAATAATAATAAGAATGTTATAAGACCACCTGTCCTGTGATCGTGAATAAGTCCAGCTCACTCTTTTTGGCCATTCACTGAAAGGCACCTCTTAAAGTCTCCCTCCCACTGAGGGATTGACATCCAATGCAGTTATGAATGTTGTAGCAACACCAGGTGTCAACCCTGGGCTCATAAATGGTGTGAAGAGATGGGAGGACTGTGCAAAGAGCATGACCTAGAGGGAACTGGACATGAATTGGAAGAAAGGAAAAAGGGCCTTGAGAATGACCTACCGAGCTGGGCTGTGGCGGCGCATGCCTTCAATCCCAGCACTCAGGAGGCAGAGGCAGGGGGATCTCTGTGAGTTCAGGACAGGCAGGGATACACAGTGAAATTCTATCTCAAAAAAAGAAAAAAAGAAAGAAAGAAAGGAAGGAAGGAAGAAAGAGTGAGCTTCCATAATGTAGTGGCTGGGATAAGATTGCTGGCCTGGCATGCACAAGGCCTCAGTAGAGTCCAGGAAAGACAAGAAACACATTATTATATGTCAGCTGAAGGTGGCACACACCTTTGATCCCAGCACTCTGGGAGGCAGCGGCCGGTAGATCTCTGTGGTTTGAGGCCAGCTGGTCTACAGAGTGAATTTTAGGACATCCAGAGCTACACAGTAAGACCCTATCTCAGGAAGAAAAAAGAAAGAAAGAAAGAAAAAGAGGTGGGAGGGAAGAAAAGGAAAGGCAGAAACGCTAAGCCTCCATTGGTGGAGAACTGGGAAACACATTTTCCAACCACCATGCAGTTGCAGTCACAGGAAGAATGAAATCCCATCATGTGCCGATGTATCCTCGGGGTGATCTGAGGTCTAAGTGAGAAAACTGGGGGTAGAATGCCTGGCTGAGCAAGGACTCCGCACTTCAACTTACACGTGCTTTCCCTGGGGAGAGGAGCTGCCGTCTATATTTTGAATTTTGTGCCTTGTGCATATACTGCCTGGTAACAAATATTCATAAAGAAGGACTTGGTGTGGAAGGACAGGAAAATGGGACAGGGAGGGGAGACTCCCAGGTGTGCCCAGCATTGTCAGGCACCCCTTCCTGTGACTTGTGCAAGCTTATCGTTTTGTTTTTAAAGATTTATTTGTTTATTTTTGTGTATCTGGTGCTCTATCTGCATGTACAACTTTATGCCAGAAGAGAGCATCAGATTCTACTCTAGATGGCCGTGAACTAACCATGTGGTTGCTGGGAATTGAACTCAGGACCTCTGGAAGAGCAGCCAGTGCCCTTAACCACTGAGCCATCTCTCCAGCTCAAGCTCTTCTCTGTCTCTCCGTCTCTGTCTCTGTCTCTCCTTTTGTTTGTTTGGGTTTTTTTCTTTTGTTTTTTGTTTTTTTTTGAGGCAGGGTTTCTCTGTGTGGTTGGCCTAGAACTCACTGTGTAGACCAGGCTGGCCTCCGACTTAGAGGTCCACCTGCCTCAGCCTCCTATGTGATAGGATTAAAAGGTGTGAGCCACCATGCCCAGCTCCACACGCCCTTCTTTTTAACCGACACTTCACTGGTCAAGAGCCCTGTCTCCATCCATCTACCTTGGTCTAGACCCAGTTGAACGTGTGTGCATTTCTGCTCCTGTCTCTCCAGCGGGCTGCATCTCCAGGGCAGAGCTCAGGCAGTAGGTGGTGCAGGCAAGCCCCCTACCCTGCCGGCTGCAGCCGACACAATGAGGAAGATTAGAGATGGGCTCCGCAGTCCCATCTTTGAAGTGGCCGGCTTTCATCAGAATGTCTGAACTTCAGCTTTATTTCAAGGGAGCTTTTATTACTGTTGGTGGACTGGCCTGAGGCGGGTGCCGGCCACTCCAAATGCCCAGGGAGACCACTGCCTGCTCTCTGAAGCTGATGTCTTTACTCTGTTTTATGGTCAAGGAGTTTTCAGAGCTGAAAGCACTTAGTCCATGGAAGATTCCAGCAGAATAGTTTTAAAAATACATTTTTCTATGCAGAGGTGGAAATTGGATGGCATGCCTTTATGCCTTTAATTAAAGGGGGGGGGGAGTTATATTTTTTGTTTTTTTTATTTGAAATATCTGCATTGTTTTCCAAAGCCAGGGTATTGACTGCTTCCCCTATGCCGAAGAGAAATGGTTTGTAGAGAACAAAGCTACAGGTGTTGGCCGTATATAACACAAGACTGTAATTTATAGGGTCCACCTTCACTCGGGAAAAGAGTTTGTCTTTAAGAGATACAAAGCCACCCTGTCCCAGCTGTCCTGGTAGGTGGTGCATTTATTTTCTGAGATAGAGTTGTTTCTTCAGAAAGAGGCAGGGGCCTTGCAGGTGGTGGTCACAGGGTAGGAAGTTCTTGGGATTTGTGTGTCTGAGCTGATGTGCACAATACCTTGTCCCTTGACCCTTTCATCAGGGACCCATCCCAGCAGCCCGCCTTTCCCGTTTTCATGTGTCTGATTGACCATCTCGTCACCATCTAAATTTCCTGCCCGGTGAGGGGGTTGAATGTGTGAATGGAGAGGAGGTGCCCAATAAATGTTCTCCAAATAGATGCATTTTGATATTTGAGATAGACTTTCAAGCTTTGGGCTTTTGACCATACAAGGGCTGGAGACATCCAGCCTCCTCCTTTGCTCCTGGGGTTTTCCTGATACTTGAATAATTAAGTCTGTGCTGAGTGGAGTTATGTTCCCTTGGGCTCCGGGACACTGGTTTGAATGAGGACCACTTCTAATATGGTGTACAGAGCTTAGGGGAATTTCACTGCCGACCCCTACTTTGGAGGCTTTTTTAAAAACCTCGATTGTAAAAATTAGTTCTGTGCCCCCAAATCTCAGCATAGAAACTGACCCCCTAACCTTTCTGAGATGAAGTCTTCATGTGGCCCAAGCAGGTCTTAAATTGGCTGTATAGCCCAGGCTGGCCATAAACTCCTGATCCGCTTACCTCTGCCTCTCAAGTGCTAAGATTATGGGTGTGAGCCACCACTTCTAGAAAACACACACACACACACACACACACACACACACACACACACACACACACGTGCACGCGCGCACCCCCACGCAGGATAAACTATTACAATGTTACCCAGGCTAGCCTCTAATACCGATCAATCTTCCTGCCTCAGTCTCCTGGTAGTGGGGTTACAGGTAAACCTAGCTAGAAATTGGTTACTTCCCCTTCCTTTTGAATTTCCGGTCCCCTGTGGTGGCCACTGCCCTTTCTTCAAAGAAGGGCCAAGACAAAAGGGCTTGGCTTTCTCCCCGTCAGCCCCTCAGTTCCACTTCCTCTGTTCTCATGGAGAGGGCCTGCACAGAGGCTGTGTCCTCAGAACTGGAAGACTTCATTGGGGGATTGTGTGGCTCTGTTTTAGAGGGTTCACCCTGAATGCACTGACTGGAGCCTTCTGGAGGATTCTAATTCCTTTTGTCTGGACCGCACTTCTTAGTCCTTGAAAAGACTCATAAATATAATTTTAAGATGTTCCTGTCCAGTATTTTTTTTTTCAAATCAACTCCTTCATGTATTTGAGGAATGAAAAGTTTGGATCTTGGAGCCAGCATCCCCCTCACACCTTTCTCTCAAAATAACATTAGCCATGCAAGTTGGTACATACTTGTAATTCTTCAGGAGACCGAGATAGGATCACCACGATCACCGGGAGTTCAAGGCCAGTCTGTATCTCAAGCCAGTGTGGAACAATAGAGTGAGACAGGTCTGAAAATTAACAAAAAGAGCCGCCACCCCACGCCTTTAATCCCAGGGCTTGGGAGGCAGAGCCAGGCGGATCTCTGTGAGTTCAAGGCCAGCCTGGTCTACAGAGTGAGATCCAGGACAGGCACCAAAACTACACAGAGAAACCCTGTCTCGAAAAACCAAAAAAAAAAAAAAAGAAAGAAAGAAAGAAAGAAAGAAAAGAACAAAAAGAGGGCTGGGGGATGTTTCAGTTAGGGAAGCGCTTGCTTGCTTCACAGCACCCATGTAAAAGTCCAGTCACAGTGGCACACCTCTGTAATCTCAGCTCTGGGAAGGTGGAAACAGGCAGAGCCAGTATATCTGGGGAGCTGCAGGTTCAATGAGAGGCCCTGTCTTAAAAAAAACAAGGTGGAGAGCGATTGAGAAAGACACCCAACATTGATCACTGGCCTCTACATGCAAGTGCATTCATGTGCATATGTACAAGTGCACCCCCCCCCCCCAGGAACACATATATACACTACACACAGAGATAGTAAAAAAATGATCTCTGATTGACCTCTTTCTTTTTCAGGGTTTCTCTGTGTAGCCCTGGCTGTCCTGGAACTCACCCTGTAGACCAGGCTGGCCTTGAACTCAGAGACACACCTTCCCCTGCCTCCTGAGTGCTGGGATTAAAGGCGAGCACCACCACCACCCAGTATGACTTTTTTTTCTTATTACAAAGAGATTTATTGCAGAAAAATTAGGATTATAAATGGGCAACAAAAATCTATAATTATTAATATTTTAAAAGGAGAATATATGTATACCCCTTCAGCGTGTTTTTAATTCAAAAATTGAGATTGTACTGTTTGTACCATCTTGTTACTTAATTAACAATGTTAAATTAGTTTTTTAATTAAAATCCTCCTTGGGTTAAACATTCTCCTTCGAATCACTGTAAAGGATTTATAGCTTTTTTGTTTTTTTAACCAATGGATGGGCTTTTTAATCAGAAGAAGTTGGTATGTCTTCCTCAGTTGCTGTTTGCCTTATTTTTTGAGACATGGTCTCTCAGCCTGGAGTTCACCAATTGGCTTTGATTGGTCAAGCCCCAGGGATCCCCCTGTCTCCATCTGCCCAGTGTTGGGTAACTGCAGCCTGGCTTTTTACTTGAGTGCTGGGAATCAAACTCAAGTCTTTTTGTTTTTTTCCTTCCGAGACAGGGTTTCTCTGTGTAGCTTTGGAGCCTGTCCTGGAGCTCACTCTGTAGACCAGGTAGGTGGGCCTTGAACTCACAGAGATCCACCTGCCCCTACTTCCTGAGTACTGAGATTAAAGGCGTGCACCACCACTGCCCGGCTCCAAACTCAAGTCTTAATGTCTGCACAGCTGGCAGTTTACCAAGTAAGGCATCCCTCAGCCCCAGGACTGCGATTTATTTAACGCAGTTCTGTGCAGTTAGGTTGTGTTCTGGTTTTTGTCCTCCTTGTTTGGATTTTTGGAGACAGGCTAGTCTGGAACTCTAGTCTAGGCTAATCTGGAACTCTCTCTAGCCCAGGCTGGCCTCAAACGCTTGGCAATCCTCCTGCCTCAGCTTCCCAAGTACAGGGATTATAATTGTTAGCCTCTGTGGTGGTTTGAGAGAAAATGGCCCCCAAAGGAGGAGTACTATTAGGAGGCGTGGCTTTGTTGGAGTGGGCGTGGCCTTGTTGGAGGTGTCACTGTGGGGGCGGGCCTTGAGGTCTCCTGTGCTCAAGATACCACCCAGTGCACCACCCAGGGGGTCAGTTCACTTCTGGTTGCCTTCTGATGAAGATGTGTCCAGCACAATGTCTGCGTAGGCCGCCATGCTCCCCGCCATGATGATGATGGACTGAACCTCTGAACTGTAAGCCACCACCTCAGTTAAATGTTTTCGTTTATAGGAGTTGCCATGGTCGTGGTGTCTCTTCACAGCAATAGAAACCCTATGTGAGACATCCTCTATTCTCCCCTCCAGGACATACACAGGTGGTTTAATCACCTTGCCGAAATGCACATAGTATTTTGGTTTCTTTTCGCTGAACACCAGCTTTTCTTTTAACACTGTTGACTGTTTGTTTTGGTTGTTTTGGTTTGGGAAGGATTATAAGTTTTAAGACTTCTTTTTCCAAGTCTTTCCCACGTACATAGCTAGCAAGAAGCCTTGGAGATGCTAGCCTCGTTAGCCTGGGAAAGAAAATTCTCTCTTGGTGCCTCTCTTTTGCACCATGAGCTCCAGGTCTGAGTTCAGAGGCCCTGTCTTGCCCTTTCTAACCTCACGCAATAGTCAGTTTGTGGTTCCCTGGGAAACCTTTTCCTAGGGCTTAGGGCAGAAGGGAGACTGTCAGGGAACTGAGGCCTGTCTCTTTGGTAGGAAGATAGCCCTAAAACCAACACCCTGTCCAAAATCTAGAGACCACTGTGGGAAAATGCTGAGGCTGGCCCTGCTGGGCCTCGGGTGGAGGGGGCTCCTGATATCCTGTGTGGGCTTCTGTCCAGACTTGGGCCTCCCCCACCCTAATCCTTCCATCAGCTGGTAAGGGAACAGGGGGAAGTTAGACGAACTTTCTTGAGGAAGTAGCGTTTGTGTGGGCTATATTGGGCCTTCCTGTTCCTTGTCCTGCCCGGCTCTTCCTCCTTTTCCTCTCCCTGTTGCACGTGGTACATTTGTCGTGGTAGTTGGTGGGGGCTCTTAGGGCCTTCTCTCCTTAGCTTCTTTCTTACCCTTTTATTCTCACTGACATCGAGGCCTGTGGCTGGCCTTGTCCACACATCAGAGTACTCCCCGACCCTCTGGACCCTTCTGTCCTGACAGGACTGGTCCAGCTGAGGCTCAGCCCAGCCTGCTGTCTTGTCTCAGCCACAGGCTTGAGGAGGCCCAAACTGCCTCCCCCCGCCCCCCCCCCAGAGACCCAATATGCCAGCTGCTGCTGCCCAAATGGGTAACAAACAAAACACAAAAGCCTACAACCCCAGCCCTGCGAGAAGAGCGTCCTTTCGGTTTATATGAACCTGATGGCTGGAGCTAGAAATGAGAGGCGCAGGTTGGGAGAGGGAGCCTGGATGCTTCCCCTGGGGTGGGCTTTGTTTAAATTTTAATATGCTCTTCCTTTCTCTCCAAGCACCAGCCAGGCTCCCAGCTCCCTTTGTCACTCTACCCCTGTTATCTTGCTGGTGGCTGAGATCCCTTATCTGCCCTGTCCTCCCTTTCTTCCTCGTGGCGCATCCCCATCCCACAGCCTCTCCCTCCCCCACTTGTGACAGAACATGATGGATTCCCTCCTGCGACCTTAGATGCGGATGGCACTTGTCACTCTGCTCCTTAGCCAGCCAAGACTTGGGGAAAACGGACTACTTTTAATGGTGTTGGACCCACCAAAGGTACCAGCCCGAGGCCACCTGAGTGTCCTGTGAGAGGTGGTCTGACCCACCCTTAGCACCGTGGGGAGCCGTGGGTCCGAGGGGGAGGGTCTCTGCTGTGGGGAGCTGGAGCTGGAGTCAGCGTGATCTAACTTTTGACTTGGCGCCGATTCAGCTTTGGACATTTGTTACCTACTGTATCCTTTGTAGGCTGAAACTGTATGAAACGAAAATTCTGGCTGCTTTTACCCAGGCAAGCTCTGATCCAAAAGACCCTGTAGACCTGAGCTCAGCGAAGGCCAGGACCCACAGAGAGTCACAGGGCTCAGGATTGAACAAGTGTGCTTTTCAGTCCACTCACGGTCCCCAGCCTCCCAAGCCTTAGTTTCATAGCCTGTGAACTGGGCGTAGGCAACTCTCTGTTTTTAGTATCGATGCTCAGTGCGGTCGTTATTTCCCGTGGATCTCAGGGCTGTGAAGTCAGCGGTTCTGTGTGCTGCCCCGAATCTTCTGTTCTCTTAAGATTTTCCCTTCTCATCTCCATGTCTTCATGTAATCAGCAAACTGTTACCATGTGCCTTCCATTGGCCCAACTCTGGGATATAAAGGTGATTGTCATGGTCTCTGTCCCTAATCTGCAAGTGATGCTGGACATCGGATTTACACACAGCTTGCCAAACTGGCTGCAGTTGGGTTGTTTTGTTTTCTGGGGTGGCTTTTGTTGTTTTGTATTTTGTTTTTGTTGAGATGGGGTGTTGCAGTGTTGCCCAGGCTGGCTTTGAACTTGTGGAGAATCATCCTGTCTCAGCCTCCCAAACGCTGGAATTACAGACTAGAGCTACCACACCTGGCTTGTTGTTTTTGGTAGTGCAGCGGCGAGCCTGGGGCTGCTCACGTGCTGGAAGCATGCTAAGCTTCTTCCCCAGCCTGGAAATTGGCTCTTTGAATGCCCTGGGGTGGGGAAGGGTGGGGTCATGGGTTGATGGCCATAGGGTCTGCAGACAAAGGGACCTGCAAAGCACAACCCCAGGGCACTGAGGAGGTGGCGGTGGCTTGGTGTGAATGGGAGGTGGAGTATGGGGTAGAAGATGGAGATGCAGATACAGGTGGGGTAAATTGAGAATGTGTCACTCTCAGACACCCTCCAGAGCCTTGTCCTTACCACCAGTGGGTTCTGAGCAAAGAGACAGTGTGGAGATGACTCCGGCATGACCGTGGCCAAGCACTTGGCCAGAGCTGTGCGTGGAAATCCCCTTGGAATGTTGGCCTGAGAGTGGAGGACCCCTCACGGGAATACATAGGGTACTTTTGCTTGAATTCTTTATTGTTTCCTCCCAGAATTCCCTCCTGGTGTTAACAGACAATTTACAAAAGTACGTCCTCTATACTTGGCTGTGTTTCTTAAAGCTTGTTGAGAAATTACCCAAACTAAAATTTTTCCACTGGGGCGTGTTCTGCATACCTGATTCTGCATTTAAGAATGTAGCAAGAGCTTCTGAAATGTGGCATAGGCTGGAGCTGGGCTTCTCTAGCAAGGCGAGGGAGGGGGCCAGTTTGAGCACTCACTGTATGCCCACTACCAGGCCAGACTTGTTTACTTCTGTGTGTGTGTGTGTGTGTGTGTGTGTGTGTGTGTGTGAGAGAGAGAGAAAGAGAGAGAGAGAGAGAGAGAGACAGACAGACAGACAGACAGACAGACAGACAAGCACATGAGAGCTGGAGGTCAAAGGACAACTCGCAGGAGCTGACTTCTCCTTCCTCCTCCTGACATCTCGCTGTCTTTGGTCGACCATCTTAATCCATTTTCTACAGAAAAGGGCCAGGAGTCCATTTCCCTGACGTTCCTTCTGACTCCATGGGCCTAGACTGTCCACCACATTGGATGGGGTCTGACCACTACACTGGAGGGGGGTGCTTCGTGAACCCTGATTGAGACAACTGTTTACCCCACCCCCATCCTCTTGGCCCCAGCACAGAGCTCAGGCCAGAGAGAATGCAGGGTAGGGGGAGGAGGTAGATCTCAGTCGGGGAGGACTCCAGGAAGTTGGAGTAACTGTGATGAGGGAGGGAGCCCAGGGAGCTGGCAGGACGGAGGAGCTGGGTCACCTAGTGTAAATGATGGGCCTTCCTGGGACAGCCAGGGACCACCTTTCTCCCCTATTGCGGCTTCCGCACACTTCTCCCCCTCTTTCTGGGGAGACCTCCCTAAGGTGTCTGGCCACCCTCTCTAACTGCTGCCCTTTCGAATGGCTAGTGGGCTATCCAACATGAGCATCCATTCCCTTTTCCAGAACCAGAGTGATCGCACACAGTTCCCTCACAGGCCACTATCCTCAGGTGTGTCCAAATCCAATTATTTTTGTTGGCTTCCTTAACTCTGATTGCTAAAGGAGGGTTGCTAAAACCCTGTTTTTTCAACAGTGTTATATCTGTCACCAAACCTTAAGAGGAGAGAAAGAAAGCCATATTAGTCAGCTTTATGGTTCTGAAGGGAATTTGATAAACATGAAAACGTTAACAGTAAAAATTGCTCATAATCTCCTAAACTAGAAAGTATGACCAGCATGTAGTCCTCGCAGCCCCCACCCCACCCCACCCCCATTTGCAGCACACTGCACTTGAACATGACCATAGGCACATCGAACTTCGCCTCCTCCTCGTCTACTTTTGACATACCATTATGGCAAGCAAAAAGTTTCCAAGCACTTGGGCTTTGCGAGTGAGCACACGCTCCGCAGACGCGCTGTCGGCTCCCTTAACCAAAGGCAAGAACTCACATTCTACCCAAAACAGAAACCGTGCCAGCCCAGGGGGTCTTTGATCACCATGCAATAAACCCAGCCAAAACACTGCACACATTCAAACACGGTACAGCCCAAACCCAGCCACTCAACAAGACTGTAAAGCGTGCTTCCGAGGTGCTGCTGGATCAAGGAAGAAATAAAGATGTAGTGACGAATATTTAGAGAAGCATTAAAACCAGAGTACTGCATATCCAAACCTATGGAAGACAGTTGGTTCTAGTCTCATAGCATCAGATGCCTTTATGATGAAAAAGAGAAAGAGAGAAAAGAGAGAGTAAACCAAGCATTCAGCTTGAGATCCTGGAGGGGTGGGTGTATCAAAACAGTCCCCAAGGAAAGTAAAAGGAAACACACCAGCAAAAGATAAAGGCAGAAGTAAATGAATCACAAAACCCAAACCCTGAAATTAACAAACGCGTCCAAGAGCCGATTCTGTTTTTAAACAAAGTCGCCAAACCTGGCGGATTTATTTGAGAATGAAAGGAATAAAGAAAACAATAATAGGACCAGGAGGGGGGGGGGGGCATTTCAATAGATGTAGAGATTTTCAAATGGAAAATTTATGCACAGCAATAGGCTTAGATTTGAAAATCTCAATTAAATGCTTGCTCCTCTGAAAATGTATATGTTGCTAATGGAGGAAAAAAAAATCATGATTCTTATCAGAAAGCTGCCTCCCCCCACCCGAAGACACCAGTCCCTGGTGCTTTGGCTGGTTAATTTCAAATTTGATGGTGCTGATAGTGTTACGCTATTTTGTGGCTTTAGCAAAAGAGAGAGAAGTCTCTAGTTCGTTCTACGGAGCAAAATAAGACTGATATTAAACGTGCCAAAGAGACCAGATTAAAGAATAAAAAACGCTAGGTAGGAAATAGAATTCAATAACATATTAAACAAGTCATCTCCACAACCCAGTGGGGCAAGAAGGAAGGAGAGTTAGTATCAGGAAAGCTTAATATAGTAACTATGATATGCTAATGAGCTAAAGCAGAGAGATTGTATTAACCGGGATATGTACTGCGGGAGAATTGATTACATTTCTACCTAATCAATATGCCAAAAGAGAAACAGAAGTGTGGTTGCCATTTTAGCATGATTCAAGGTACCTGTTAAGCTATTAACGGGTGTTACAAGTGACCAGCAACAGTCAGTCATGGTGTTGAAATCAGCCAACAGCAGCAGGCCAGGAGGCCTACATCGCTCTCCCTGTTCAGCATGGCGCTTGAATTCAGTCAACTCAGTAATCGCTCGTGAAGCAGATAACATAAAGAAGGAGTGAAAGTAACAGGGAACCCAGTTTAATCGACGTCACAGCTAAGGCTGGGGGTAGATTTCTAAAGTTCAGAACCAATAAAAAAAAGTCATCTGAGGAGGTGAGGCTCAGTGGGAGGAGAGCCCCTGCCTAGCTGCAGGGGGCCCGGGTTCCATCCCCAAGGTCACAAAACCAAGAACCAACAGACTTGGCTCTGAAAACTTTGCAGCATTTGTATGCAGACTGTAAAACGATGGAGAAAAGATTTTTATCATAAATACATACAGATTTGCTGTTTGGTTGTTGATGATGTCGTTGTGGGTTTTTTTTTTTTTTTTTTTTTTGGCTTAGGTTACTGGTTTTGTGTTTGACAGAGGAAGCCAGGCCAGTCTGAGATTCTTCTGTCTGTCTTCGCCTCTACATTGTTACCATTAGGGAGTATACCTTCTGTCTGTCTTCGCCTCTACATTGTTACCATTAGGGAGTATACCTTCCACACGCAGCTTAGGTTTGTTTTGTGTTATAAATTAAGGTTAGTCAGACTTGGTGGCCGAAGTCTAAAACCTCAGCATCTCAGGAAGTTGAAGCAGGAGGATAGCCATAAATCTGAGGCTGTCTTGGGTTACAGAGTAAAACCTTAACTGAATAAGTAAGAAATAATAAATAAAAGTTTTTGGTTTTCTGAAACAGAGTTGCTTTGTGTTTACCTGGCTGCCCTGGAACTGCTTTGTAGCCTCAAATTCACAGCGATCCACCTGCCTCTGTCTCCCAAATGCTGGGATTAAAGGCGTGCACCACCACCACCCAGTTTAACAAAAGTTTTGAAAGCAATATGAATAGACCCCATGATTAGCAAGAAAGTACCTGGCACAAAGAAATGGCCAAGTGGCGATCTTGATGAACTCAGGGACCAAGTCAGTTCAGTATGTGACAGACACTGCATCGAGTTAATATTTGTTGAGTAAGTTAATGAATACAGTGAACTTGGTTTGTTTATCTGGTGTTTGCATGTGTGTGCTTGAGTGTGCACACACACATTTGCGGTGTGTGTGTCTGCACCGTGGAGTCAGAGGACAACCTTCGGTATTGGTCTTTGCCTCCCCTCTTGTTTGAGACAGTCTCTCACTCTCTGGTGCCTATGCTAGGCCGCTTCCAGGGACTTCCTCCTCCTCCCATCTCACCATGGGAGTGCTGGTGTTACAGATGTATGCCACCCCAACTGTACTATGACTTCTGAGGATCTGAACTCAGTTCCTCATACTCTTGGCAAGCACTCTTATCCACGGGGCCATCTCCCTAGCCCTACAATGCATACTTTTAGTTAAAGTACCGTGCTATTTTTATTTCAAGTTAGAAAGGGTAGGAGGGTTTGTTTTGTTTTTGGAGAGAAGGCTTGTTTAGTTGTTTTTGTAGTGTTGGGGATCAAACCCACAGCTTCCTGCATGCCAGGCAAGCAGCTATATACCACTAAGTTGTATCCTCAGCCCTAAAAGACTCCCTCCCACCAAGGTTTTATGATGAAAAATTTTCAGATGTTTTGAAAAGTTGATATACTTCTATGGTAAACATCCACACACTATGGTCTCGACAGGACAGATGTTAGGACAGATGCTAGCGTTTGCCACGTTGACTCCATCTGCCCATTTAGAGGCTGGCCTGGAACTTCTGTGTGGACCAGGTTGGCCTCCAAATCCCAGAGATCTGCCTGCTTCTGCCTCTGGCCTACTGGGAGATTAACGGTGTGCTCCACCACAGTGGCTGGTGGTAGGGAGTAGGAGCAGCTGGTCATTGCATCCACAGTCCAGAGTAGAGAGAGAGTAGTGAGTGAGTTAAGGCATGCATGCATGCTCAGCTTTCTGTCTCCTTCCCATTCAGTCCAGGGGCAGCCCATGAAGTATTGTCTCCATCTTCAGGGTGGTCTTCCCACCTCCATTACCCAATTAATAAAATACCTCACAGGCATCCCCCACAGGCCAGCCTAGTCTAGACAAACCCTCATTGAGACTCCCTTCCCAGGCGGTACTCCATTGTGTCAAGTTGCTAATTAAAACCAACCATCACCAGGACATTATGCCCGTTTGACCAAAATTGAGATTCAGAGAGGTTAAGTAACTTGCTTAAATTCACAGTGCAGTTTTTCAACCTGGGCTGGTCTGACCCCATCAAATTATATAACATATTCCAGGGCTGGAGAGATGGATCAAAAGTTAAGAGTTCTTCCAGAGGTCTTAAGTTCAATTCCCAGCACCCATATGGTGGCTCACAACCATCCATACTGAGATCTGGTGCCCTCTTCTGGCGTGCAGGCATACATGCAGGCAGAACACTGTATACATAATAAATAAATCAATCTTTTTTTAAAAAAACCCAACAAACCATATCCCTTTTTGTCTTCTTTCCTTCCCCAAGTGCTTGAAAGTGGTCACTTGGGCAGCTGGACAAGTTGGAAGCAGTTTGAATGAGGTGGGCAGGCACCTGGTGAACAGTCCACAGCTCTGAATGTGAATGACTGATTGTGAGCGTGTAATGGGGCTTCCACTGATGATGGAAAAATAATCAGGGCAATGGCTTGTACAAACCTGGATCTGAGTCGTCAAAAACATATTCAGTAGCAGGGAGGTTAGGGTGAGAAGGAATATTGATTGGGTTTCTTTCCAGACGTTTTTAATGGGTACTTTCGTTAGTTCTTCTAGAAGAACCGCTCACGCCCACTCCACAGTTCTGAGGTCATGGTGGGGAGGCTCTGCCCTGTTCCTTGCTGTTGTTTTATCTTCCAGTGTCCAGCCGCATGCGCCTGGCATATTGTGGATGTAATTAATGTGAGTGTTGGATGGGCGCCCACTGGGAAACTTCTCAAGAAGGGGTTTGGCCCAGGAACGCGTCTGCAGAGAGCTTCCTCAGCCGGGCTCTCAAGGAGCAAGCGCACGCCTGGGGGTGTGTTACAGGGTCAGCTCTCCTGGTCCAACCGAAAGGTCTAGCAAAGTGTGGACACCGTTCTGGTTGTTTGGTGTGAAGCTGGGGTGTGGCTCGGGAATAGCATTCAGGAGAGTCTAGGATTGAGCCTCAATGCAGGGCCGAGGGTGTGGGGGAGGGGGAGGGGGTGGCGGAAGGAGGGCTGGCCTGGCGTCACACTTTAGTACCACAGGAGCTCATCTCCAGCTCAGATTAGATTCTGTGTTCTTCTTGGAGCTTATTTTTTTGGGGGGTGGGGTGGGGAAGGGTGGTACGAGACAGGATTTCTCTGTGTAACAGTCCTGTTCATCCTGGAACTCATTATGTAGACCAGGCTGGCTTTGAACTCACAGAGATCTGCCTTCCTCTGCCTCCCAAGTGCTGGAATTAAAGATGTGTGCCACACCACCTGGCGTCTTGGATTTTAAACTTGAGGGCTGGGAATGGCAATTTGCACCTTTACTCTCAGGGGGTAGAAACAGGAAGAACCAGGAGTTCAAGGCCAGCCTCAGTTACATGAGACCCTGACTCAAAGAAAAAAACAAAAAGCAAAAGAGATATTAAAAAGGAACAAAACACCTTGATAATAGTGATTCCACAAAGTCATTGTTGAGTGCTCACTAGAGGCCAGGCTACATACCTTTACGACCATTCTCTTAATTAATCTATAAGGATTAGCAACTGTTACCATCTCCATTTTGATGCTGGAATAAGACAGGGAAGGAAGAGGTATTTGGCTTAAGTCTTAGTTTTCCTGGGAATGTTCCACAGATCACAAGCCTTCTGCACTGTAGCTTCCTTGTGTGCGCAGCAGCTGGCGTTGGTGGAGTGCTTACTATGTGCTGAGCTCCAGCTGCACCCTGCATGCGGCCTCCTGGTGCATTAGCAAAGCCGAAGGGAGCCAGGTAGAGAGCAGAGCCAGCCAGCAATGAGGAGTGTGGTGCCTACTCTCCCACAGGAAGGAAGGTCACACCACCCATAGGACAGGACTGCACTCCTCTAAGTGTGTAGTCCTGCAGAGAGCATCCTTTTAGGTTTGTAAAAATTGCTGAGTGGGAGCTGAAGAGATGGCTCAGCAGTTAAGAGCACTGGCTGATCTCCCAGGGAACGCAGGTTCAGTTCCCAACATCCACAATCACCTGTAACTCCAGTTCCAGGGGGTCCAGTGCCCTCTTCTGGCTTCTGTAGGCACACAGTACACAGACATACATGTAGGCAAAACACTCATACACATAAAAAATGTTTATAAAATCGCTGAGTGGACCAAACGTGGTATCGAGCACCTGTAACCCCAGCCAGCACTCAGGAGACAGAGGCAGGTGGATCTCTGTGAGTTCTAAGCTAGCCCCTGTTCCATAGTGAGACTCTGTCTCTGGCAAATAAATAAATAGATAGATAGATAGATAGATAGATAGATAAAATTGCTGAATAGATTGTGTTGTTGGTTGGCCTTTGGCCTTTTTTTGGGGTCAGTGGGGCCTGCCACCCAGCTCCCAACTTCCCATTCTTAATTGTAAATGTCTGGCCTTAGCTTGGCTTGTTGTTAGCCAGCTTTAGCTTTTGCCTTTGGGCTTTTTACCTTTCTCTATTTCTGTGTACCTTTCTTTGTTTCTTACTCCGTGTCTGGTTGTGTAGCTGGGTGGCTGGCTCCTTGTGGCCTCCTTCTCTCACTCTTTCTTTTCTCCTCCCACATTTTTCCTTCTATCTATTCTCTCTGCCTGCCAGCCCCGCCTACCCTTTCTCCTGCCTCACTATTGGCCGTTCAGTTCTTTATTAGACCATCAGGTGTTTTAGACAGGCATAGTAACACGGCTTCACAGAGTTAAACAAATGTAACATAAACAAAAGTAGCACACCTTAAAATAATATTGTACAACAGGATTGTTTTATAACAAATGGATACCAACAAAACTACCATCATTTAAATTGATAGCTTGGACTTACCTCATGAGGTGTGGACCTGACTGTTGGTAGTGATGTTTTCATTCATAGTTAGAATGAAGAATAATGGTCATGGATATAATACAACACATGGACTGGACTGAATGATGAAGAATAGAAAAGTTATGGGAGCATAGCAGGACTCTAGAGATCAGGATGCATGGGGGACTGAGGGTACAACATCACTTGGGAACCCACCCCACCCCCACACCAATCCAGAACCTGTATTTAAACAGTTCCTGAGTGACTCCTGGAATAGCTGAGAAGCAATACTCCTATCCATTCATCCCATCTCTGAGATCAGAAAACCAGATAGTTGAAGTGACTCGTACCTGAGGATAGCCAGAAAGTTTCAGAAAACAGAGCTCTGGCCATTCAACACCAGGCTTTCATCAGGTAGACTGGCCCAATAGAATAAACCCACTTGGTTTCTTTGCGTTTCTTTTGCTTTTGGTTCTGCAAAGCTACTGGCTGTCCCATGCCTCTTAGTTCTTAGGCAGTGGGGCATCTTCAGTGGCCACAGTATTTATCATTCCTGTTGGAGGTGAGAGGGGCTATAAAAATACCATTACCTGGGCCTAGCCCCAGATCCACTGGATCATCCTGAAACACACCAGTGAATCCTAAGTGCCACAGTTGCTATGGCTACCCACGAGCTGTTAGGGCGGCTTTTTCTGCACAGGTGGGACCTGCAGTTGCCTGGTTATCATCTGGAGAAGCCCAGTGGAACTATGGACCTGGTTGCTCCATGCTTCAACTGTACACAGAGCTTACATGAACTCCTTCGCCTCAAACCTCTGCTCCATGGAGTACAGCAGGCCACGTATAGCTAGATATAAATTCCAAGAATATTTAAGAAAATTAAATATACTTTTTCTTTTTTTATATTTTTTTAAACTTTATTTTATATGCATTGGTGTGAGGGTGTCAAGTCCCCTGGAACTAGAATTACAGACAGTTGTGAGCTACCATGTGGGTGCTGGGAATTGAACCTGGGTCCTCTGGAAGAGCAGCCAGTGCTCTTAACCGCTGGGCTATCTCTCCAGCCCCTCTTTTGTTTTTTTTGAAACAGTGTCTGACTATGTAGGCTTGGCTGACCAGGAATTTGGTATGTAGACCAGGCTGGCCTCGAACTCAGAGATCTGCCTGCTTGCCACCAGAGCTGGGATTAAAGGAGTGTGCCACCACACCTGGCTATTATTTTCTATTTTTAAGAGAAAGGAGAGCAAAAAGATGGCTTTGGAAAATTAAACACCTCTTATCCAAGGCTGATAAAAATGTGTGTTTGAAATAGTAAGAAATGGAGCCGGAGAGATGGCTCAGTAGTTCAGAACACTTCTTCTGCTCTTCCAGAGGATCTAGAAGATTCCTAGCATCCAGATGGCAGCTTACAAATTTAACTCCAGTTCCAGGGGGATCTCCTGCCCTCTTCTGGCCTCTGCAGGCATTAGGCACACACATGGTGCACAGACATACATGCAGGCAAAACACATAAAGTAAAATAGAAAAAAAAAAAAAAAGAACTATTAAGAAAAGGAGAATGTCTAGTCTTAGTTGGTAGATTGTTTGCCTAGCATGCAGGGAGCCTTGGGTACCATTCTTAGCACTGCTTAAACTGGGTGTGGACTCCGCTGACTTCACGGGACAAGCCTCAGGACCAAGGACTGCCCATCAGTGTTAGGTCTGCAAAGATAAACAAGCTAACCTTAGTGCGGAGAGCCTGAGAAGCGGTGTTGCGCGCGCCTGCAGTTATGCGGAAGAAGTGTCTGTCCAGCACAGAGGAAGCAGCAGACTTCTCTCCTGCCTTCTGCGCTCCCACTCCTGGCAGCCCCTTCACACCCAGGGACTGGTTCCCAGGCCACTGGGTTGAGCTCTCCTGCCTTGTCCCATTGAGACTGGCTTTGAACTCTTCGAACACTGAGGGGACCCATGGGTGGAGCAAGAAAGCCTGAGGTGACCTTGAAAATCCTGGTGTGTGACCTTGGGTCTTTCCCTGGGCCTTTGAGTTTAGAATAAGAATGACTTGTCACTTGTGGAGGGGTTCCTGTGTGAAATGTTTCTGAAGTAGTACATGAACTAGGTTTGGGGCTCAGCAGAGGGAGAATTCCTTGTGTTTATAAGTTGTCTGAAAACTGTGGATTGCAGGAAGTTGCCAGCACCATCCTGCTTCCAAGTTCTTGTGTGTGTTCCCTGCGGTGGTTGTGTTGGAGGCAGCTGGGATTGTCAGGAAGTAGCAGGCAGTTTCCTGATGATTAACTCAGTTCCTGGAGGGCCCTCCCTAGCAGCCAAAGGGAGCCTGGTCACTAGGCCCGGGTCGGCCAGGCTTCCTCCCTAGCTTCCGCCTCATCACATTTGGAATTGACTCTCTTCACCCCTTCTCAGAGTCCTCCCTAGGCCCCTGCCACCTTGGGCCGGTGACAGCCTGGCAGGCCTCCTAGCCTGGCTTTGTTCTCCTCACCTGGGCTCCAGCTGCTCGGGTTTTGCTTGCAGGTGTTTCCACTGCACACCTGCGGGAGGTTGATGGTCTCTCTGCCAACTCATCTCCTGCTCAGAGATTTGGGTCATTTGCGTAGTGGCAAGCCCTTAGAAATGGGTGCTGTGGTGTGCTTCCTATGTACAGGGACAGGCCAGGCCCACTTAGTGTGAATCGCCCAGCAGAGTCTAGCACCCACAGCAGAACCGGGCCCAGATCCTCAGCTTGAGGGTGAAGCCCTGTGTTTCTTAATACCTGGTGGCCGAGTCAAGAGCACAGGGACTAGTGTTTGGATAGCAAACGTCTAGCAGCGGCAGCCTGGACCTGCCCACAGCCAGCCCCCTCTTGCCCTGCTTGCAGAAATGCCCCCTGGAAAGGTCAACCAGGACTGGCTACATAATTTTCAGGACCAGGTGACAAATGAAAACATGGACCCTATGTTGGAAAATGAGTAAGAATTTCAGGACGGTCTTGCAGAACATGAGTGTAGGGTCCCAGACGGTGGTACAGATGACAGCTCAGAGGCACAGCCGCCCAGGTGGGCCTCTCTGGTAGAAGAGGAGGTTGACCTCCCCCCACCCCCACCCCAGCCACGGACAGCTTTGTTCTAGATACTTCCATCTCTCTCTCTCTCTCTCTCTCTCTCTCTCTCTCTCTCTCTCTCTCTCTCTCTCTCACACACACACACACACACACACACACATGGGTGTCTGATATATAGAAATATATTATATAGAAATGATAGAATAAAAAAGTAGATTATTGAATCTACTCTAAGAAATATAGAAATAATAGGATAGGATAAAAGGGTAGACTTGAATCTACTCCGAAAAGAAAAAAAGGGAAAAATATGGATATGATAAGATAAAAAGGTAGATTATTGAATCTACTTTTAAAAAGCAACTAGTTGTTTTAAATATTTTACATTGGATTGGGTTTTTGAATATTGTGTACAAATTTTGTATATTGATACAAATTTGAGATTATTTTTGTTAGAACATTCTGTACATACATTTCTAACCTTGTTCAAGGTATTGTACCTATACAACTCATTTAACAATGTAATGCAATTTTAAATTATTACCAACTAATTAGGATATAAAGAAATGCAAGTCAGTAGTTAGTCACCTATTACAATCAAACTTGTAGTCATATTAGGTATGTTTTCAAGGTCAAACAAATATATTTTAGATAAACAGGCCATCTTCAAACACTTCAGAGATCTACAGAATATGGCATTTAAGATGTTTTAAAAACATAGTTTTTTTTTTTTTTAACAATGAGACACATCTGGTCCTGGCAGCACCAATCTACTTCAGAGAAGATGATGGGCATCAAAGAAACGCCATATGGAGTTGACTTTCTTTTTTTTCTTTTTTTTTGGTTTTTCGAGACAGGGTTTCTCTGTGCAGCTTTGTACCTTTCTTAGAACTCACTTGGTAGCCCAGGCTGGCCTCGAACTCACAGAGATCCGCCTGCCTCTGCCTCCCGAGTGCTGGGATTAAAGGCGTGCGCCACCTTTGGAGTTTACTTTCTTTGTGGCAAAAGTTAGCCACTGGGCAAGAAACTGCCCTTACCTCGACTGCTGACAGTATGCTGTCCAAAATGGACAAGCAGGACACAAAAGAAAGGACTGCTGATCTTTGCCAAGACAAGGTAGGAAGGCCCTTTAGAAAATCCTGCTTCACAGATGAGTCTGTCAGGTATGCTCGGCCTGTAGGCTGAAGATGGATGCCCCAACGTTGCAGAGGAACCTTGGGTGGCTGTCCAGGAAGTCAGCTGTTTCTGTCATTATTTGTACTTCCTGCTTACTCAGTAAATATTATTTCCTTCTCGGGTCTCTGAGGGAGTTGAAGGCTACATAGTTACAGTTTTCCTTGTTAACAAATTCAGAAAAGAAATTCAAGAGAAGCTGGGCGGCGGTGGCACACGCCTTTAATCCCAGCACTTGGGAGGCAGAGCCAGGCGGATCTCTGTGAGTTCAAGGCCAGCCTGGTCTACAGAGCGAGATCCAGGACAGACACCAAAAACTACACAGAGAAAAAAAAAAGAAAAGAAAACATGGGGCTGGAGAGATGGCTCAGTGGTTAGGAGCACTGGCTGTTCTTCCAGAGGTCCTGAGTTCAATTCCCAGCAACCACATGGTGGCTCACAACCATCTGTAATGAGATCTGGTGCCCTCTTCTGGCCTGCAGGCAAACACGCAGCCAGAACACTGTATACATATGAAAGAAAGAAAGAAAGAAAGAAAGAGAGAGAGAGAGAGAGAGAAAGAAACTCAAGAGGTGTAAAGTGTATAAGTTTGAAAGACATCAAAAGATAATTAATTTTGGATTGGTAATACAAGTTAGGATAGAAAGTGAATTAGGTACATTTTTTTTAAAGATTTATTTATTTATTATGTATACAGCATGTATAACTGCAGGCCAGAAGAGGGCACCAGATCTCGTTACAGATGGTTGTGAGCCACCATGTGGGTGCTGGGAATTGAACTCAGGACCTCTGGAAGAGCAGTCAGTGCTCTTAGCCTCTGAGCCATCTCTCCAGCCCCCTAGGTACAACATTTTGGACTCACCAAATAGGGGTATTTTCTCTGAATCTGTCCAATGTTAATGGACTGTACATTGTTAATGTAATTCTTGACTGTATATATTGTATATACTTATTGTACTTATTGTATATAGTTTTTCTAATATTAGTTATAACCTTTTATTATTTTAGACAAAAAGGGGGAAATGTGGTGATATATTGTGTACCCTAATAAAATTTGCCTGAAGATCAGAGGACAGAACAAGCTACTAGATTAAACATAGAGGCCAGGCAGTGGTGGCACACACCTTTAATCCTAGCACTCAGGAGGTGAACTACTGAGATTGACTCAGTCTAGGAGAGAAACAGAGCCAGGCAGTGGTGGCACACACCTTTAATCCCAGCACTTGAGATCTCACGCCTTTAATCCTAGTATTTGGGAAGCACACACTTTAATCCCAGCACTAGGAAGGAAGTGATGGCTGGGCAGAGAAAGATATAAAAGGTGTGAGGAGACAGGAATGGAAGCTGAGGAGTCCTAGAGGTAAGACATGGCAGTGGCCTGTTCCTTTGTCTCTCTGAACTTTCAGCATTTACCCCAGTATCTGGCAACTGTTTTTTTTTTTTTTTTAATTAAAAGACCATTTTAAAATTTGTGTTACAAGTGTTGGATCCCCTGGAACTGGAATTATAGACAGTTGTGAGCTGGGTGCTCACATGTGGGTGCTGGGATTGAACCCAATCGGTGCTCTTAACCGCTGAGCCATCTCTGCAGCCCTGATACTTCCGTTTCTAAAGGGAAAGAACTCCAACTTCTTCTTCTTTCTCTGTCTCTTTCCCCCTTTCTCTGTAAACTCACAGACTTTGGGGCTCCTTCCCCTCCCTCCTCTCCCAGCTTCCTCTCCTGGCCTCTGCTTCTTCTCCTCTCTTCCCCTCCCCCTTGCCTGACCCCCTCCTCCTCCATCTCATTCTTCCTCTTTCCATTACTTTATCTAAGGGTGAAAACCCTTGAGCGGATTGATGTGTAACATTTCCCAGCCATTCATCTGGTGCCATTCGATTTTAATGTTCTTTTCAGTGACACCAGGCTCCTTGGGTTTCCAGAGCCTCTCTGAAGTGGCTGGAGTGAATGTCTTCCTCACCAAGGGGTGTCCCTTCAGTGGCCTCTGGCTCTGTCCAGATGGTCTCTGCCCATTGGGAGCCTGGGATGAATTCTCATTGTTAGCACTCAGTCACTGCCCACCTCCTCCCCGCATTCAGCTGTCAACCCGACTGGCCACAGTGGGAAGAAAGCCTGTTCCATTCCCTGGTGACACCCCGTGAGCCCTGGTGACAGAACAGACCTGGCCATCATTCTCATTCACGGCTTCCTTGAAGGCCGTGCAGCGGCTGGGAGCTGCAGCAGGGCATGTGGAAGGTTCCATAGTAACCTGGGATGCTGTCCTGGTCTCCTTGCGTTTTCACGCAGCAACCAGAGAGATCTTCAGAACATGCATGGCATCAGGCATAGTGGTGCAGACCTAGAGTACCGGCACTTGGGAGGTGGACGCAGGAGGATTGCCACAGGTTGGAAGTGAGTCGGGGCTTATAGGAGACTCTGAAAAACAAAATTCAAAAACAACAAACATTCACGGTGAGGCTGTGGTAGGATATTTGTGTAGCGTATACAAGGCCTCAGGTTTTATCCCTAGCACCTCAAGGTTGTTTAAAAATGTGTGTGTGTATTACAACGTTAGGTGACTTTTGCCTAAAACTCTCCTCTGAGGATGGTATCCAGCCTCTCAGCATGACCTCACAGGTGCTGGCTTCTTAGTGTCTCTAACTCCAGCTCTGTCCTCAGTTCCACACAACAGGGAATTCTCTGTCTTCCCTCTTGGACAGGTGGCTTGTGTTCCTGAAAAGACACTTGAACCCTGCCCTGAAGAATGCTGGCATCTGGGTTGGTGGGGGCGGGGGTCGTGGGGACAGGGAGGTCTCAGCATAAGGGAAGTGAGGTTATGGGGCAGGCTGAAGGGGGAGGAGGCTCTTGAGTGGCGGCGGCTGGGGGGGGGGGGTACTGGGTGAGTCAGAAGCCTGGCTCAGGATGGCAGGCCTAGCTAGACCCTTGGGACAGGTGGCAGGTTTGTTATTTGAAGGGCATTTCAGACTTTCTGGGGTCTGGGGTAGGCCCAGCCTAGGCGTTTGCATTTATTCTCTTGGGTTCACTAGAAATATCCCCTGCCCCTCACCGCCCCCCCCCTCCACTGAGGCTTGGGGAAGGTGGCCCAGCTGCCCCAGAACTTACCCATGGCCCCAGTGCACTGGGATAGTGAAGACTGCTTTGTCCAGGGGCACTGGGAGAGAGAATCAGCAGGAAGGATTCCTGTTCCAAAGGGGAAGGCTGAGGCCTGATCACCAGGAAGAACTGGAGTGTTCAGTCTTGCCCGCCACCTGACTAGGGTGAGATGAGGGCCAGGCTGCACTGTTATGGTGGGGGTAAACTCTGACCAGAGACACTACCCTTAAAGTGCCCAGGACCCCACAGAACAACGAACAGTATGGAGATAGGTACACCGTGTTCGTGCCGTGAGAGATGGGCCGTGTGAGAGCAGGTGCTACCCCCAGGTAGCTGGCCAGTGCACACGCTGAGCCGAGCACCAGAGCTCCCAAGCTGTGCCCACATTGTGACTTCCCCTCTGCCTGCAGCAGCTGGGCTGGGCGGGCCCGGGACAGCTGGTGCCCTAGCAGGTCTGAGTGTCCCTGCCTAGTCACCCCACTGGTTAGTCCTTGTAGCATTTTTTTGATATCTGCCATGCAGAGTGGTCTGCCTAACACAACATTGCTCTCCACAATGGGCAGCTGGGAAAAGACACTGAAGTCCTGCAGACCGGAGGAAGGACAAGTTGCAGCTTGCCCACGAGGTCTGATTATTCAGAAAGTTTTATTTTGAAATTGCCAAACTTGACTGACTAGTGAAGCAGCCTCATGGATCCGGCACATTGGCTGTCCCTTGCTCCCTTGTCCTGTGGTTCTGAGTCATTTGAAAGTGAATTGTGTGAGGCTTCACCCACAAGTGAGGGATCTCTTAGGAGCCAGGGTTCCCCTCTAGGTATCATGATCGCAACTGAAAATCACGGTTACTCAGTGATGCCGTCCATTAGATCATCCTATTTGAATTTTCCCAGTTATCCCCCAAAAGTGTCTTTTATGCCTTTTTCCTGTCTGCGCCCTACATTTGGTTTTGTTTCTCTGGCTTTTAATTCGGAACAGTCCCCCTGCTCTGTGTGTGGGGTGTGTATGTGTGACATTGACTTTGAAGAGTCTGTGCAGACCAGCTGTGTTAGAGAATGGGCTCTGGATTTGTCAGATTGAATACCTTTAAGTTGTTGACCGACTCAAAACTCTGCTGAGCATCATTGCAGCCAGGAAAATCATAAGGGGAGGGGCATCTACGTTTGGAGGCATGGCCTTCGTTCTTACCTCCTGTGAGTCATGGGGTCTTCCCTCCTGCTTTAGTAACTTATTTATAACTGGCCCCAGCTGGCCGTAAAGGTTGTCTTGCTGGATCCACAGCAAACCTGGATGGCTGGGTATGTGCTGTCTTCATTTCATGGATAGATCCTAAGAGGTTGAAGCTGGGCCCACATCCAGGCGACAAGGCAGAAGTGGACCATGCCCTAGCCCTGTGACACAAGGTGGAGGTCCCTGCAGGAGCAGCTGGGGACTGGATAGAGTCACCCCAGTATAGTCCTGAGCCTAAGAATATTGAGTGTAATCTAATGCAATCTAGCCATGGTTTTGAGCTTGAGTGACTGAAGTGACTGAACCCACTGTACCTACGTTGAATGGCCTTGTCAGGCCGTTTTGTCATTTTTAACCCTGCTCTTGCCTTGTCCATCAGCTGCCACACCCCTTCCATGCCTTTCTCTACCTTCTGACCCGCACCTTGCACAAGCTGAGATCCAGGAAGTTAGATAGCCACACCTGTTAGGGCAGGGTGCAAAGGTTCCTGGTCAGGGCTGGGTCCCATGAGGGACACACAGGTGCCGTCCGCCATTTCCTCTCCCTGAGTTTTTCGGTGCACTCTGCGTTTCTCTACTCCTTTGTCAGAACTTAGGGGTGTGGGGAAGGAGACGAGACTCGAGTGGAATGTGGCACTAAGTATGCTTCAAGCTTAAAGGGTGGGTGCCTATGTGCGAGGGTGAGGCCCAGAGAACCAGAGCCTCCTGGGCACAGTGGCCATGCTACCAAGTGAAAAGGCAAGCTCCGCTGGGGCTGGTGAGGAAACCCAGCCCTGCGGCCCACACGTGTGACAGCTCATCTTGGGCAGGTGTCATTTTGAGGTCCACCGTGTTTCCAGTCCTCCCAGCGTTCCTGAGGATCTGGTCCCATTAGGAACTGAGGTCCATGGTCTCTGGTCCTACATCTTCTTTCCCGGGTGCATCCCTGTGCTCGGATCTCTAAGAGCACCGGCCTATGCTGCAGCTCGTCTCTGTGTTTCCTGGGGCAGGGGCCTCTGAGGTCCAGCCATGGGCGGCCCCTTTGGCTTCTGCTCTGGATATCCCAAGGAGTTAAGAGTGATCTTGGTTTGAGTCAAGAGCGACTCCTCTACAAGGCTTTCCCCTGTTCCTCTCCTCTCCTCTCCTCTCCTCTCCTCTCCTCTCCTCTCCTCTCCTCCCCTCCCCTCCCCTCCCCTCCCCTCCCCTCCCCTCCCCTTCCCCCTTTCTTTCTTGGACAAGGTCTCATGTAGCCCAGGCTGCCTCTACCCGCTCCACCTTCCAAGTCCTGAGATTATAGGTGTGTACCACCACATCCCAGGCGTTTTGTTTGTTTGTTTGGTTTTTCCCAGACAGGGTTTCTCTGTGTAGCCCTGAATGTTCTGGAACTCACTCTGTAGACCAGGCTAGCCTCAAACTTGCAGAGATCCGTCTGCCTCTGCCTCCTGAGAGCTGGGATTAAAGGCGTGCGCCACTATGCCCGGCTCCAGGTTTGTTTTAATCAAAGTAACGCACAGGCATCTGTATTTACATCAAACCCATGGGCTTAAGAACCAAGCTGTGTCAGATACAAAGGTACCAGCCTGCCTGTTGTTCCCCCTGACCCCAGCCTGCAGCTCCCCCTGATCCCAGCCTGCAGCTCCCCCTGACCCCAGCCTGCAGCTCCCCCTGATCCCAGCCTGCAGCTCCCCCTGACCCCAGCCTGCAGCTCCCCCTGACCCCAGCCTGCAGCAACTGCAGCCTCTCCTGGATCATTCACCTCCATGTTTAGAAGGAATATCTCTTACTGTTTGTTCATTATCTGGACCCCCTGCCCCAGATTCTGACAGATGAGGAATCTCCATAGCATCCCATCATGTTTTCCCTCTTCCTAAAGTCACACTTTTAGGATAATACTGCTCAGTGCTGAACTGAGTACCAAGCTATGATTACTTCATCACTTCTTTCAAAAAGGGATTAGGGGCTGCAGAGATGCTCGGGTTGTTCTTCCAGAGGACCCTGGTTTGGTTCCCAGCACCCACATGGCAGCTCACACCTGTCTGTAGCTCCAGTTCCAGGGGATCTGATGCCCACTCTGTTCTCTGAGGGCACCAGGCACACGTGTGGTGCACAGATACACACTCAGGCAAATTGCCCATACATGAGAAATAATAAAATAATTTCCTGAAGTGTTAATTATGGTCTCTGCAGGTCTCCCCCAAATGGCTAATTTCTGTCCCTGTCTCAAATTACTCCCAGTATACCAGAAGGCCAGGAACCATCTTTGGGGTGTTTGCTCTGTGACCTCAGCAGTAATTGTGTTTTAATTTCTAGACACTGGCGCTGGTGCAGCTTGACAGCAGAATTCCTTAAAACCTTTTCAAAACAAAGGGGGAACTTCATTGTTGTTTTTTAATTATTATTTATTGTGTGCATGAGTGTGGTATATGTGTGTATTTGTCGTGTGTATGTGTGGTATATGTGTGTGTTGTGTGTGTGTGTGTGTATGTGGTATATGTGTGTATTTGTGTGTATGTGTGGTATATGTGTGTATTTGTGTGTGTGTGTATGGTATATGTGTGTATTTGTCTGTGTGGTATAAGTGTATATTTGTGTATGTGTGTGTGGTGTGTGTGTGTTTGTCTTGTGTGTGTGTGTGTGTGTGTGATATATGTGTGTATTTGTCTGTGTGTATGTGTGTGTATTTGTCTGTGTGTATGTGTGGTATATGTGTGTTTGTCTTGTGTGTGTGTGTGTGTGTGTGTGTGTATGTGTGTATGTACTTGTGTACACACCTAGGTGCGTAGGTGTCCTGCCTTGTCACTGTCCACCTTATTTCCTCGACAGGGTCTCTCACCGAGCCTGAGTCAAGCCTGGCAGGCCCCAGTGACCCTCCTTTCTCTGTCCCTCTCACCCCAGCACTGGGCTACAGGCACAGGTTACCATCCCAGCTTCGTATGTAGGTTCTAGAGTTTTCAATTCGAGTCCTCATGCTGGCACAGCTCTTACCACTGAGCAACCTCCCCAGCCCTGTTTTATTTTGTTTGTTTTGGAGACAGGGTCTCACTTGTAGCCTAGGCTAGCCTGAACTCACTATGTAGCCAAGGAATGACCTTGACACCTCAGTCTTCCTGTCTCTTCTTCCCAAATGCTGGGATTACAGGCACCACGTTCATCCCACAAATAAAGATTTAGCTTGCTTCACTGTTTAACGTATGCTATTTTATTTAAATAAGATGATTCGGTGCACCCCTCTGAAAAGGCACCCCCACGCCTGGCCTGGGGGCCCACCGCCCCTTGATCTCATGCTCACCAACCTCATGACAGTATACCCGGCAGTTTTCTCCTTTGCGGCCTCCTCTGCGGCACAAGGGTCTTGCTCACTATCACCCTAGGAGTGTGTTGGTGCTAGCTAGCACACAGTAGGTGCTCATCAAATGTATGCCAGCATTTGCATGTCCTGGCAGAGTGCAAGGGTGAGTGCGGGCTGTGGTTCCGTTGATCCCCGCGCTGCGGGCCTGGATTCGCCTCAGGTCCCTGCTCTTGCTAGTTTCCTTGTTGGGTTTGGGGTCTGGAGCCCTTCTGGGGCCTATTCCAACTGAGTCTTTCCTGGTGGAGGTGGTAAGGAAAGGCTTTCTTTCCCTGGTCTATTTTCATCCCACCCCCACGCCATCGGCCTCCCTGCACCGACCGGGAGCTCAATAGAGAGGAAGGCAGAGCCTGCTCAATCATCAATCAATCAATCATCAATCAGTAGGCCAGTCAGTTCTCTCCTGCCGCCTCTCCACTGCCAGCATTAGGATGAGCAGAAGAGAAAACAGCCATTGTGTAAAGGTGACCCCGTCCAGGTTTCATGACTCACTGGGTCCTGGAAGACAGGAGGAGGGAGAGAAGACGAGACAAAGAAGGGGAGCCAGGGACGTTCACCTGCCATCTCTGAGGACAGCTGGGGAGCCATTTGGCCACCAGTGTGTGAGCATCGTCTCCCTGGAGCTGGACACGGGCCAGGCACCACCCAGTGCATGACAGTGGCCGGATCCAGGGAAGAGGGAGGTTCCGATCCAAGCCCAGGCCAGCCGTGCTTCCTCCCTCCTGCCAAGAGTGGGTTCTGGCTGTGTTGCCCAGACTGGCCTGTAGTTCCTGTGCTAAAGCAAAACTTAGGCCTCAGCCTTCCAAGTAGCTGGGACTTAGACACCTCACACCTGGCCTGGTGTACTCTGTTCTTTAAGGGTCTCTGGGTGACTCAGCACAGTGTAGCTCTCTAATGGTGCATGAAGAGCAAGCCTCTGCCCACAGGGCCTCCTCCATCCTGAGACGCTGTTCCAACAGTTGGTATTCAGTGTAAAGAACCACCCCACCTTTTTTTGTTTGTTTTTTCGAGATGGGGTTTCTCTGTGTAGTTTTGGTGCCTGTCCTGGCTCTTGCTCTGTAGACCAGGCTGGCCTCAAACTCACAGAGATCCGCCTGGCTCTGCCTCCTGAGTGCTGGGATTAAAGGCACCCCTGCCTAGCCTGCCCCACCTTCTTAGCCTCCTGGACTGAGGCCCAGCCTGATCAGCTGGGGTCCCAGGGCTGTTTCTCAGCCCTTCCACACTGTTACCCTGGACAGTGCTACCCATGGCTGGAGCAGGGAGACAGGACCCCGATGGAGCAGCTGCCCCTCAGGCCCTCCTCCTGGATCCTGGGGCAGCGGACAGTGCCCACAGATACTCATGGGCAGGGCTACCCAGGAGGCACATCTTACCCTCGGTCCCACTCGCCCAGGATGCCATAGAGGTCACCGCAGCCAGGGCCCAGGCTGAGGGCAGGGCCAGCCAACCCTGCGCTAGAACTGGTGGCTGCTGGGCCTAAGGGAGCTCTATGGGGGGTGCTGTGAGTTCGGGGGGGGGGGGACCTTTGCAGCTCTCCTTTCCTCGGCGGGACGGAATGTGTTCTCACACTTTCAGAAATTAACTTGCAGCTCTCAGCCCTTCCAGCCCCGGGAAGGAGGGAAGGAGAAAAGAAGAAAGGGTTGGCATTGTTCCTGTGATTGGCACCTCGTGTGAATGAGGGGTCACCGCTTTGGGCTGCTCTTTTTCAAGCGCTCCTCTCTCCCCGGCACGCTGCATTCACGCTGGAACATTTTCTCTTTAAAGCCTGTGTCTCTCTCTCCCCCGCGCTTTGTCTCTGCCCTCCTTCCCTTGGCTCTGGCCTTTCATTCCGGGCCCTCCCCTCCTCCCTGGGGATCGCTCTCTTCTTCTCTTCTTCTCGCTCTTTCTTCCTCCCTTTTCTTCTCTTCGGTCCCTCATTTCTTTTCCTTTGCCTCTCTCTCCTTCTTTTAAGTCTTCTTTTCCCTTTTGAATAGCGCCTCTGTTTTCAAGGGGCGGGAGAAGGTAGAGGAGTGAGTCTGTGAGGGTCTGTCCTCCATTGCACCGTGTGCACAGACCTCCCGCTGCCGACGTCGGTGTGTGCCAACCCCGTCACCGAGAGGGCAGGGGGTCTGGAAAGGTCCCCTTGGACAAGACGCCCCTGCTCTCACAGATAAGGAACCCCAAGTCCTTCAGCGGGGCAAGGCCAGCATGGCCCTGACACAGAGGTCAGAGGTCAATACAGACTCCCCAAACCTCTCTCCTGTGGGAGCCTACTTTCAGTCTTCCTGGCCCAGAGGAGCCTCGGTGGAGCCATGAGACTCAAGAAGGCCATGCCACATGTGCATGACAGTTGTCTAGCCGTGAGCCCCCACCACACTGGCACATCTCTGGCCCCATATTGGCTAGACTGGGATGGTGGAGAGGGTCTGTCCTCTGGGTGGGTGGCTCTGCCTGATGTCCCTCCCCCCAAATAAAGCAGTGTTCCAGGAGCGAGTGAGCATTCAGTTTTGGTTCCCCCTGGGTTTCCTCTCTGTAGGCCTCTGTTTCCCTAAGATGAAGGTTCCCTCTCCATGCTTGTTAATCCACCAGCGGACTCCTATAGAACCCACAAAACCCTGCTTAGGCACCACCTCCCTGTTTGATTCCCTAGGTAGTGTTAATCACGTCTCCCTTTCTAGAGTCTCTTATAGGTACCAGCTAGCTGTGGTCGTCGTCACCCTTTTACCGTGGCACCTTGTGGGAGGGCGGGACTGCCATCTCTGTCATGTCTGAATTCAAAAGAAAAGGAAGGTTGTGCTGTCCACATGTGCCCGATCTCAGCCCGCTCCAAAGAGACTTTTTAAAAGTTTTGTGTCTGGGAAGCTGGAAGTGGTGTATGGCTTCAAGGACAGGGGCAAGATGGGGGTGGGGTGAGAGAAATGACACCTGGAGCAGTGGCAGGCCTGGGGTGGAGGCTCAGTGGCCTTCGCAGAGGGGTGGGCGTGGAGGCTGCAGAGACGCCCTCTGGGAGGGCGCCCAGCAGGACAGAGGCAAAGGCCTGGGCCAGGGGGCCTTGGATGTGGGAGGCAGAGGGCCGGAGGAGGGGGCAGCAAAGTCTGCTGACAAACAATAGTGACCTTCCAGAAGGAGGGCAGAGGTCACAGCCCAGTGCAGGAGGCAGTGGGCAGCCCCTGGGCATGCGGTGGAGAGAAGGGAAGTGGGCATTGCCTGGGCTGTGGCCTGTTGTGGCGTTAGAGGGAATCTGGACATGGGGTAGAGGGAATCTGGACATGGCGTTGGGAGGGGGCGGGGGCTGAGGTGGGGTGTGAGTTAAACAAGCTAACTGAGGCGTGGGAAAGCATCTGGCAGAGACCTGAGGCCAGCTTTCTCCAGGCGGAGCCTACCCCGCTGACCCGAACTCATTTCTTCCTGAAGATGCTACCGGTCCTGGATCCTGTAACCTGGGGTGCATGTGGGTGGTGGGAGACTCAGTCTAGGCAGCCTGCCAGAAAGAGGAACTGTTTGGAGGGGAAGCCAAGGTGACATGAGGGGAGGCCTTGGCCAGGATGCCACACACAGTACTGCCAGGCCTGTGGGTCCCAGCTAACCAGGAACCACTCAGAGACAACCCCACGTGTGCCTCCCAGCCTGTGTGGGTTGGAGTGTGAATTGAATGTATCATTAGCGAAGCAGACATGGATACCTGGATACTGACCGTGCATGACCGGTGTGTGAGTGACAGGGTCCCGTGAGGTGTAAGGCCCGTCTCTGTCCTCGGGCCTTGAATCAGCAGAGACTGGAGCAGGGCCCAGGAAGGTGGAGGGTAGCAGAAGGGAGAAGACGGGCACCGGAGAGCCTCAGCCTCACAGAGCGTGGAGGGGCAGGCGTTGGGGGAGGCAGCATCCCTGAGATGCTGCCTCGCAGAGGGTGGCACTGGAGGAGGTCACCGCGGGGACCGTGAAGCACCTACTGTGTGCAGGCTCTGAGACTATTCCCTAGGGATACTCAGGCTTTGTGCCTCAAGGAATTGTTAAGAGACAAGTGTGGCCAGGGCGGGCGACCCCTTCCCCCAGTGGAGTTCTGCCGGTGGGCTTTGCAGCCTGGGACGAAGTAGGGCCGCCACTGCTTCCTGGTGCTACCAGCTTCTTGGGACACCTGCTGGCAAATCCTACCTGCCAGGGCAGGTGTGGGTGGCCTTCAAGTTATTCCGGTTTGGGCAAAAACATTTCCTGGCATCCCAGCAGGGTGCCTCTTTCATGATGTGTGTGTATATGTGTGTGGGGGGGGGGGGGTGGCACACCTGTGGAGGCCAGAGGACAATTTTGGGGGGTCAGTTCTCTCCATCCTGGGATGTGGGGATCAAATTCCCCTCTTTGGGCTGAGGCTGCCAGTGTTTTCAGCCGCGCCATCTCACTAGCTCTCCCTGCCTCTTTAAGAACTGGCACCAAGGAGACAGCTCCTCCAGGAACTGGCTGTGTGGCCGTGGAATTACCAAAGTCAATAATTGCAAATACTCACGGGCCACTGGGGTTTGTTCGCAGTGGCCGCCAAGCAGATGCTGCTGATGGGCCTGCTGCAGGAGTGCTGAAGGGGTCAGGGACTCTAGACTCCACTCCAAGCTAGGGCTCCATGCTTCACAGCTGGCTGCTTGGTTCTGTCTGTCTGTCTGCCTGCCCGTCCATCCATCCATCCACCTATCTATCTATCTATCTATCTATCTATCTATCTATCTATCCATCCATCCATCGACAATCCAGCTAAGTAGTCCAGGCTGTCCTAGAACTCAGTGTATAGCCCACGTTAGCCTTGAACTCATCTTTCTGCTGTAGCTCTCTGAGTACTCGGACTACAAGTAAGTGGGGGTGTGCTATCACATCTGGCTCCAACCTTCTTTTTTAAATGACTTTTACAGTCATGTCCCCGTCTCTGTGGGGAATTATAGGAATGACGTAGTACTTGCACACAGCCCACACATCCTCCATATGATTTGAAGCGTCTCTAAATGACTTATAATAATACCTAACAGTGTAAATGCTGCGTGAGTCGCTGGGGCTGTGCTGTTTAGGGGATAATGACAAGGAAAAGAGTTTGCTTGTGTGTGGTACAGATGCAGCCATCTAGGCCTAAGTACACGGCGCACGTCTGATAGCAGAATGGCATCTCTCACCCTCCTCTTCCTCCTCAGGCCTTCAAGCACACCATGCTAGCCATCTTTTCAGTCAGTATGTAGCTGAGGACGACCTTGAACTTTCTGTTGTTGTTTGGTCTGGTTGTGGGGTTTTGTTTGTTTTGAGACAGGGTCTCACTGTGCAGCCGTGGCTCACCTGGAACTCAGTAGATAGCCTCGAACTCACAGAGACCCTCTTGCCTCTGCCTCCAGAGTGCTAGGATCACAGTTCCCACCACGCTCGCTTTTTGCTATTTTGAGACAAGGTCTCGGTAGCCCAGGCTGGCTGTGTATGAACGGCAGCCTGCACCAACCTTCTGAGTGCCGAGAGTATGGTGTGAGTCCCCATGCCCAGCTTCCTCCATAACCTTTAAGAACAATTTAAAAAAAAATAAATAAATAAAACAGACTTAAAGGAATATCTTTTTTTTTACAGTTTTTTTTTTTTTTACAATTCTTTACCATTTCATACGCACATACACCTTGATCATATTCATCCCTGACTCCTCTCAGACATCCCCTAACATGCCCCCTCCCGCCCTCCTGTCCTCTTGTTGGAGTTTGTTTATGTTTGGAAACACACTCCGTGAATTAGAGCCGCCTGCTGTAATGCTGACTAAGCCTTGTCAGCTTGACCTTGCGCAGGTGACCCTCGGGAGAGGAAGATAAAGCCAGCTTTTATTATATTCACTATTTTGTGAGTGCGAGTGTGTGTGTGTGTGTGTGTGTGTGTGTGTGTGTGTGTGTGTGTGTGTAGATCAGAGGACAACTTGCAGAAATCAGTTTTCTCCTTCTACCAGGTGGGTCCTAGGAATCGAACACAGGTCCCCAGGCTTATTGACAACCCCCCTACCCACAGAGCCATCTTACCAGCCCCCTGACTAATTTCAATCCATTGTTCCTTGAGCCCTCCCTTGAAGACACTGATACAAAGAGCCACCGATACACATGGCTGCACAGGCTCCTGGAAGCTGCCCACATCCCTGGAATCAGGCGCCTGGAAGCCCGGGCTCTGAGAAGCAGTGCGCGAAAACTCTCCTCAACTCTTCCGCGTCTCTGCTTCCGCACAGACTAGTCAGGATTAAGTGAAATAATGCATCTGGAGTGCACGGGCTGGCACTGTGTTTCTCGGGGCAGCCAGCCAGTCTGCTTACCATCTTTCATGATGCCGTAAGAACAAGAGCAGTGTGTGTGCAGTCCATGCCAGGCCAATACAGCCCCTGGTAGGGAGAATCCAAAGGTGTCAGGCCGGAAGGGACTGTGGACTGTGGAGCACTGTGCCAGGTGAATGGCTATGCTCGTTCCTTATTCCATCTCTCCATCTGTCTTTGTGTGTGTGTGTGTGTGTGTGTGTGTGTGTGTGTGTGTGTGTGTGGTGTAGGCCTCCTCAATCACTCTTCACCGATTTGTTTTTTCCACTTTTTTTTTTTAAGACAAGGTCTGTCAATGAACCTAGAGTTGGCCCGTCTGGCTAGACTAGGTAGCCAGCAAGCCCCAGGGACCTTCCTGGCTCCACCTGCCCAGCACTGGGGTTACAGGTGCCCACCTCTATGCCTGGCTCTTAATGTGGGTTCTGGGGAGCCAAGCTCAGGTCCTTCTGCTTGCGCAGCAAGTACTACTTTACAGACTAAACTATTTCCCCAGTAAAGCTGCCCCCTTTCCGAGGACTGGAAGTGGAGCTAACTTAACCCTCAGGCTGTCCCAAGGGCCCTCAGACTCCACAGCCAGGAGAGCTGGGAAGAAACCCTCCCACCTCCAGGGAAGGCCAGGCATTCACTTGGCTTAAGATGTTGACAGTGACGTCGGTTGGCATGTAGGCCCCACCCATACATCTCAAAGTCAGCATCTGGACACCCACAGGAAGAGCCACCACGCTGCTCTCCCTCACAAATTCCTGTGTGCCATCCTTTGTGATCCAGATAGAAGAAGAAACCAGTTCCCTCTCTGGGCATCCCACACACAAGCCTGCCTTCCTCAGGAACCTACCGTTCAGGTTCAGGCCATCTCCTGGGGCTTGCCTACTTCGGACTTTGCGGCTCTGCTTACCTTTCTGCAGCCTGCAGCAGCCAGGCTCCCTTAGCCCCTTCCTCCTCTGTTAGCATCTGGTACCTGCAGAGCGGCAGCTCGCAGTGCGCATGCCCTAATGACCCCCAGCTTCCTCCTGCTCCTTCAGTGAGCCACTGCGTGTCCCTCCGCAGACTCAGTGGCCCTGCACTTCTTGCACAGGGCTTCCCCTCATCTCCCTGTATGTGCACCAGGTGAAAGATCGTCTGTGCACTTGGTTCCCTGTGTGGCCAGTGTGTGTGTGTGTGTGTGTGTGTGTGTGTGTGTGTGTGTGTGTGTGTGTGTGTCTGACTTCTGCCTGTGTAGACTCCAGCTGTCCCTCCCCCTGTAGACCCAAATGACGCTTCTCCTGGCATAAACCCAGACCTGACTTGGACGTGTGGGCGACTGCAAAATAAATGTTGATTCCAGTGCTGGCTCGGCTTGGAGAGGCCGTGCTGTCAGGGGCTGTGGGAGAGTGGAGGGAACCCCCCCCCCCATGAGTCACTCTGGCTGCCGTGAGAAAGCGTAGGGCTCCGGGCCAGGCCACACTCCTCGCCTGTCCTCCAACCTCAGCACTTGTCTGTCTGCTGCTGCTTCTGTACTCTTACCGTTCTCCACCCTGTGCCTCCAGCCTCAGTGAGCCCTTGTGCCTGCTGCATCTGTCTGACTGGTGGTTCCCTAAACATCCATCCCCAAGCCTCTCCTGACCACCTAGAGAACAGAAATCATGTCCCACGCCATAGGTCAGGTGATGAGGCCCACACAAGCCAGCATGGCAGGAAGGAGCGGACTTCAGTCTACCTCACAGCTCAGGTCAATTCTGTTGTCTTCCATAGTGCTGGTTTCCATGGAAGAACATTTCCAATCCCTTAAATGGGTATTGGCGGGGACAAAGTTACTTTGTCTTGTTGTGGTACCCCATACCCATCTCCCGTCTACTTTGCATTTCTGTTTTGTGGCTCTTAACCTTGTCTTTAGTAAACTGTGAGGTCCCTGATATTGATGATCTTTGTGATTTGCCAGCACTCAGCCAGCACCCGCCTGTCCCTTGGAATAGATGACGACATTGGCAGCAATAATTATAGCAGTGGCCCCCTCCCGGAGTCCTCCATGCACACAAGCCTTAACTGCAGACGCAGCGTCCCCCTCATGGCTTTCGTTTAAAAGCATAGGCATGAGGTTAGACCCAGCCGTCACTTCATCCAGGGGCCTTGGCCAGGTCCCTCAGCTCCTCTGCCCCATTTCCTCCTCCATGAAATGGGCTTTTCTCAGCTTTCTTCTGCCTCTTCTTTTCTTTACCTTTCCTGTCCTGTCCTGACTGGTTTTATTTTTTTTTGAGACAAGGCCTTGTTACAGAACCATGGCTGGCCTGGAATTCACTTCGTAGCCCAGCCTGGCCTTAAACTTGCAACAATCTTCTTGCCTGAACTTCCCAAGTGCTGGGATGACAGGTATGCCCCATCATGCCCCGCTTGTAAAACGGGCTTTGTTACTGAGGTGCCGGTCTCCACCTCTGTGATCGCAGAAGCTAGACACCTGGCCTAGGCAATCACCCCCAGGATCTTGAGCCACCTGCCAGAGAATGCATACAGCTCTGCTCATTTGCAGAGGGAAGCAGGCCCTGGCCTTCCGGGCTCCTCCCAGAACTTCTACGTTTTAGAGGAATAATGGTAGTGTCCCTGTCACCTCTGTGGGTGCCATACCCTGTCACTGAGTGCCAGAGAGAACCCTGCCACTGCACTGAGAGGTCAGGAGAGGACTCCATGTGGGCCCCGGGAGCCCAGGACTCAGAGGCTGAAGGATCTTGGCCACCTCCTTGCCAGACAATGTTACTCAGCTGCTGCCAAGGTCTCTCCTAGGCCTCATCCCACTGCAGGTCACCAGGGGACTTGGTACCATTTCTACCAACCTATCGATCCTGTGTTGTTCTGAGACTCCAGGTTCACCAGCATAATCGGCTTGCTTTTTTTTTTTTCCTGTGGTAAATCCATTCCTGGACCTCTGTTTCAGATCACTTTGATTAAACACAGCAGTGTAGTAGTGGCCTGGAGGAGTCTGGGCTAGGGACTGCTGTGTCCTGGAGTGCAGGGAGAAGTGGAGTCTGTAAAGGAAGAGCATGGTTAGTTAATAGGCCTGAGCCTATCCACACTGGCCACATGACTCAGACAAACAGCAGTCCTCAGTTTGTCCGTCTGTAAAATAAAAACCCAAATGTTCACCTCCCTGCCTAGCCCCTAGGAGCTCAGTTTGTAGGAGCTGGAAGGACACTAGGAAGACAACCCTCAATCCCGCCTTCCCCCCGGGAGAGGAGCCCAAGGCATCCTGCATGCCAGTGTTCTACTCGACCACATCCCAGGCCCTAAACAAGTGAATCTTGAAGAATTGGGGATGTCTCTCACCTGTTTGTGCTGGGTCCATTGAGGATCCAGTTCTTTCGTGATGTTTGTTTTTCAAGACAAGGTTTCTCGGTGTATCCCAGGCTGGCTGGCGGCCTGTGCCTCGCAAGTGCTGGGATTAAAGGCGTGCACCAGTTCTTAAGGCCAGGTGGGCCTGGGAGAGGGGCCTCGGGCTGTCCTACGGTTGGGTTTCCCGAAGAACAGTGAGTTCCAGCTTGGGCAGCATCGTGGGGGATTCTGGGGCTGTCTGGGCCTTGCTCTGTCCTGAGGGTACCTCAGGCCACTCTAGGATGCCTCTCCCAGCAAGCCCCACCCCCAACTGTGTGTCAAAGAGGGAACACTCCAGCAGGCAGAGGGTCCCTTGGGGAGGTGTCCTTCCTCCTGGCTGTCCCGGGGCTTTGACCCTTTGGCTCTTGGGAAGGGAGGCTGGGACTGAACTGGAAGAGTCAGGCCAAACAGACTAAGGTTTCTTTTCCGTTTTCCTTCTTTCTTTTTCTTTTTAAGCAAGAGACAAATAAATGTCACTCTGAGATGACAGGAGAACATTGGGGGAGAGGAAAGGAGGGTCAAAGGAGCCAAAGGCCAGCAGCAAAGGACAGGGGGGAGCTCTGGACTCTACACTGCGATGATGGGAGAGATGAAAGAGGAGAGGAAGAGATGAGATGGGAACGCAGGACCGAGTGGCAGAGCAGAGGATGGGGTTGCCATGGAAACGGAAGAGGGGAGGAATGGAGGGAGAGGAAGACAGGATGGGGAAGGCAGAGGACGCTGCAGAGGAGGGGCCTGACAGGCTAGATGAAGAGGAAGGGAAGCCATGAGAGGTCCTTTGGACCAGATAGACTGGCAAAGGAGGGAGACTGACCCTGAGAGCCAGTCCTGTCCAGATCTGAGCAGAGTGACCCTGGGAAGCCTGGTTCGTTCACCCTGCCCGCAGGGACTGCCTTAGTTTCTGGATCTGGAAGGTGGAAATGTCCCCTGCTCCTAGAGGACTGCTCACATGTCCTCACTGAAGGGCCTGACACGGTTCAAACCTAGTGAGTGCTCATGCTCTCCCTCACTTGTGGTTCTTTTCTTTGCCCCCTGAACGTGTGAACCAAAGTTTTGTGGGTTTTTCCCCCCGTTTAGCAGGAGATTGGGGGTCTGGCAAAGCTAGCATCCTTGTTGGTGAGAACATGTGTGCTTTTTACTTCCGGAATTAGAGGGAAGACAAGGAGCCTTCCAGAAACAGGAGGCCTGCTGTCCCTCCCCCTGGGGAGAGGAACTGGTCTTGCCACTGAGGGGAAGGGAGGCCAGGCAGGGCTTTGCACATAGCAGCTTTCCGAGCTGTCCTCCTCCTCAACAGCCTCTTTCTCCATGAGTCTGTGTTCTCACAAGGCTCTGCTGGGGTGCTGGGGTGAGCACATGGGCAAGGTGTCTGCCCGTGGGCAGCGTCACCTAACCGGGATGTCACCTCCTGGGAGGTACATCATTAACAAGCCCTTAAAAATCATGGTAAGGTCAGCCAGGCGGTGGTGGCGCACGCCTTTAATCCCAGCACTCGGGAGGCAGAGCCAGGCGGATCTCTGTGAGTTCAAGGCTAGCCTGGTCTACAAAGTGAGTTCCAAGAAAGGCACAAAGCTACACAGAGAAACCCTGTCTCGAAAAACAAAACAAAACAAAACAAACAAACAAACAAAAATCATGGTAAGGTCTAAGAAGGAAAAGAAGGGTTTTTTCGTTACTTGATTTTTTTTTTTTTTTTTTTTTTTTTTGAGACACAGTAGCTCTGTTGTCCTGGAGTTCATACGGAAGGCAGGGGCCACCCTTGAGCTCCCAGGTGCCGGAACTGTAGGTGTGTACCACCACGCCTGGCAAGGAAAAGTATTAGAAAAGGATTAAACTTGAACTCGCTGAGAACTTAGGGGGTGGCACCTCAGCAGGTGGGGGGGCACGGGGGAGATTCCCTACAGATGTGGCACTTGCTAGGAGTAGAAGGCCGAGGAATAAGAAAGTACGTTCCTGGCGTGTGGGACTACGATGCAGGCAAGTCTGTGGTGGAAAGTGAAGGCCGTGTACAGTGAGGTGGTCCCACGGGCACAGAGAAGCCAGGCCGTGAACAGTGAGGTGGTCACGCGGGCACAGAGAAGCCAGGCCGTGAACAGTGAGGTGGTCACGTGGGCACAGAGAGGCCAGGCCGTGTACAGTGAGGTGGTCACGCGGGCACAGAGAAGCCAGGCTCACGGGTCCTTTGATTGCAAGCACAAAGTGAAGTAAACGTAGATCTAGATCAGGCTTGGCATCCCGCCCTGCCCGATCCATGTCACTTGTTTGGGTCCTCGTCATCGACATCGACGACCGAATGATGGAGACCCTCCCTCCCACATTCTGCCCTTACAGCCCTCCATGTTAGGAAGCAGTGCTGTGCCCGGAACTCTGGGGCAGGAGTGTTAGGTTTAATATGTTGGTGGACAGCATGCTAGGGATCAGATCCCCAGGTCAGTCCTGTAGTGTGGCACAGGGGCCTGAGGGTTTCACCTTCCACCTCTGTGAGATGACACCATTGGCTGGAGGGGCCCCGAAGTTCCGGCCCTGCAGTGAAGACCCTAAAACCGGGCAAGGTGGTTAGAGGAACGGGTCTCCACTAAAGGCTGCAGTGAAGTGCATGTGCTGTCTGGGCAGCGGGCGGAGGCGTGGGTACTTAGCCTCCAGGCCACAGGCCCACATGGGCATCCAGGCTGGAGACCTGTAGTCCAGCCTTGCCTTTCTACTGTCAAGGCTCCGTTTGTGGCCTCGGTGCCCTTTTTTAAAGAGAGAGAGAGAGAGAGAGAGAGAGAGAGAGAGAGAGAGAGAGAGAGAGAGAGAAGGTGAGGAGGGCCTGGTGTTGGAGTGCACGCCTGTAATCCTAACGCTTGGGAGGAATGTCATGAGCTGGGAGCTAGGCTGGGCTACGGGGTAAGATTCTGGGGGTTGGGGGCAGAGGTCTGAGCCAGGTATGGTTTGCGCTCAGGAGGCTGAGGTAGGATATCTCTTGAGCCCACAAGTTGGAGATCACCTGGGTAACAGACTATCCAAACAGAGCAGGGCTGACATATACTAGACCTTTGTGCAGTCTGTGGATTGTGGCCCAGCTCCTGCGTAGCTAGCTCATGGAGTTGACTCAGACAGAGAAAAGGGGAAACCGAGGAAGAGAGAATCCAGCTACACTTCCGCTGGGCCCCTCGATGCTGTGGGTGGCCCCGTGGCTGACAGAAGCAAGACTGTGGCAAGGAACTGAAGGTTTGCACAAGCACCCGGCTTTGGGCTTTCACTTCCTCTTCTGAGGATACGAGCACTTTACCTTTGAGTCTACCACGTGAACACAGGAGGGAAGCCAAGAGGGAGGATTTGCTACCAGGTGGATTCCCGGGAGTGTTTCCTCAGCTCCTCCCTTTCAGGCTACGTGTGTTGCCCCACCCTGGGACCTATCTCTCCAGCCCCCAGGGCCTGGGCCCCCTCTCCTTCCAGTGACACAGTTCTGTAGAAGGGCCAGAAAGGGAAGCTGGGACCACGTTCTGGAGGTCTGAGTGCCAGCCCCTGAGGCCTCCTCCCTGGTATTCCCTGAGAGCCTAGCCCTTCCACATGAGGCTGCACCTCCTGCAGATCTCAGGCTCCACCTGTGGGCTGGGCTTTATTTTGCCCCCTGCTGTATACACTGGGAAGTGCTTGGTGACTGTGTTAATTCAGTTGGTCCTAGTGAACAACTGGAGCCCAAAGCCTCCGAGGAACCTCATGATTTAAGGTGGAGAAGAGCCCAAGGGCCAAACTGGGCCTCCCAGTACCAGTAACCAGTCCTGGTTACTGCTCAGGCTGCACTGGGGAGTGGGTCCTCTTGCGCCCAGGACATAATCACCAGATTAAGTCAGTTGCGGTTAGTGGGCACAAGAAGCCTGCAGAATGCCCCTGACTTTGGCTGGTTTTATTTATTTTATTTTTGTTGTTGTTTGGTTTTATTTTGGAACTCACTCTGTAGACCAGGCTGGCCTCCAACTCACAGGGCTCCTCTTGCCTCTGCCTCCCAAACACTGGGATTAAAAGTATGTGCCACCACACTCGCTTCCTTTGGTTGGTTTTCAAAACCCAAGGTGGTGAGAGAGTCAAGGAATATCATGTGGTCACCAGGTCCTGTTGCTTCTTCCTTCAAAATGACTCTTAACAAATCAGGCCACCCTTTGTCCCAGCCTCACTTTTTTTTCCCTTCCTTCAAGACAGGCTTTCTCTGTGCAGCCCTGGCTGTCCTGGAACTCACTTTGTAGACCAGGCTGGCCTCGAACTCAGAGATCCACCTGCCTCTGCCTCCCAAGTGCTAGAATTGAAGGTGTGTGCCACCCCCACCCAGCCAAGCCTCCTAATCCTTAGCAGGGGTTTGGGGGGGTTGCCATGGAGGATAGGAGCGGTTAGGGCCCTGTGTGAATGAGGAAAAGCTCTGTAATGAGGGGACCCTGTTGGGCAGGCAAGTCGGATGTGGGCTTTAGATGATGATAATCCTGAGATTCCTGGTAGGCCCTTGTGTCTGTTTTATAGATGGGGACACTGAGACTCCAGGGTGTCAGGTGACTTGCCCATGGTCCCTGGGCTTTTATCTGTCCTCACTGGAGCCATAGAACAGAGACAAAGCACTTTTGGAGTAACAGTGAGAAGCCTGGGGCCCCTCTTGGGGTGGGGAAGCCTGCTGCTGGGCCTCAAAGGGGAGACTTTGCTCCCTCCCCAGCATCAGGCCTGACCCTCTGGCCCAGAGGTGATGCTGAGCCCTGGGAAATAGGGCAGCCCTGGGCTTCTGTGTCACTGTGGGTCCCCTCCCCCTCCCCGCCTTTGTTTCTTGTCCTCCACAGCCTCTCTCTCTTTTCTCCCCCTCCCCCTCCATCTCACTCCTCTTCCATCCCCTTCACTGTCTCCTCCGCGCCTTCTTTCTCCCCCTCCCCCCTTTTCTTTTTCCCTTTAGCCCACTCCCTGCATTACTGCACTCTTTATCCGCGCCTTTAACATTTACTTTCTCCACACCCTGGGGAGAGGGGAGACAGGCTGGGAAGTGGGGGGAGCTTAGCAGAGGTGCACACACTAATGGAGGCCTCCGTCATTAGCCATGCAGTTTGGAAGAACACAGGGCCCTCCAAGCTCCCTGCTCGTGGACATTGTCAGGAGCTTTGAGTGAGTCCCCGGCACAAGTGATAAAGAAAGGCTTTGCCTTGAGAAGGAAGGAGCCATCGGGGGCCCCCGGGGGCCTGTAGCATCCCTGTGCCACAAGTGATGTGGTGGTCCTGTGTGGGCTCTTCTGCCTTGAGCAGTCTGGGCCAGGGCATCAAACAGAAGGGCTGTAGCCTATGAGAAGCAGCCAGGGGACTTGGGGACAACTAAACCAAAAGACTGGTCCAAGGGGATGAAAGGGATGCTGGACTGGAGGCCACCTCCCCTCCACTTATCCCTGTCCATCAGAGCCCACAAGCAGAGCGGCAAGTCACTTAGAATCTGTCCTTCTCTCCACCTCTATCTTAATAGAGCCCCTTCTACACACACATACCATACACTTGGGCACACACGATACACACTCATGCATACACATGGCTGTCCCAGGAGACCAGACCACATGAACATAGAGCCCAGCCCTTGCCACCAAGTTTCAGTTTTCTGCTGGCCCTGGGCAGCTCCTGCACTCAGTTATGATGTGGTCTCCAGATCTGGCAGCCTTGGAATTGGAGTCCGCCTGGGTACTAGAGAGGCCTGGTGCGACCCAGCTCTGCCCTGCTCGTTAAGAACTCCTGTCACTGTGGCTTAGGCCCATTCCCCGGCCTGTGGAGTCAGGTTGCTGTAGGGTTAAATGGGGCCTGGAGCCCTCAGTAATGATGAGCTGTGGAGCCTCTACCAGGCCTGTAGCTCATGACTGACAATTTTTTTTTTTGTTTGTTTGTTTTTGTTTTTGTTTTTTCGAGACAGGGTTTCTCTGTGTAGCTTTGCGCCTTTCCTGGGACTCACTTGGTAGCCCAGGCTGGCCTCGAACTCACAGAGATCCGCCTGACTCTGCCTCCCGAGTGCTGGGATTAAAGGCGTGCGCCACCACCGCCCGGCCGACTGACAATTCTTAAGCCCCCACCCTTGGCCCTTGAAGAGCACTGACTCTGGGCAAGCCCCTTTTTGACAGCCAGAACAGGCTCCAGTCAAAACCATCTGTTTCGGGAGGAAGAACAAGTCCGGGTGGCCTGGGGCAGGCTTGGTTTGCGTCTTGTCTGTGTGACGGTAAGGGGTGTCTTCTTGTTGGACGGGGTCCCCCGTTTGGATGGTTGATTGCATGATTTCTCTCATAATAGGGAACCAGACCTGCTCCCTCGGGCAGGGTTGGCCGTGGTCGGTGGTCACTCCGTTGTCTACATGGGAAGTAGGCTGTGTGCACCATTCTCTGGTGGCAGGGCTGTATGTGGTAACCGGGCTTCTGAGGAAAGAAAGCTACACCATCTGTTTCTGGTCAGAAGCCCCCCGTAGGAGTGAGATGAAGGAGCTGAGGCTTGGGATCCATGAGGACGCGCCAGACCTAGGACCGACCTTAGTACTCAACCCAAGTTCTTTGTTGTTACTCTTGCTCGCTCTAAACTCAGTATGCAGCTGAGGATGACTTTGAACTCCCAAACCTAGTTTGCTTTCCCAGTGCTGGGATTACAGGCGTGTGCTATCACACCCAGCTTCCCTCCTCCCCATGGCTTCTGCCTTTGGGGAAGTCTAGAAAACTTGCTGAGTGTATTGTTTGCTCAAAGTCACCACATACACTGGGGCTGCTACCTGGTGCTGTGTCTGGGGTGGGCTGCTGTGGCAGGCAGTGACATTTCCTAGTATGTTGAGGAAAGCCCGCAGCGGCTAGTGGGCACTGACGTGGTTGTGATGGACGCAGCAGGACTCTGCGGGCTCCGAGGGGACAGAGCCCCTGTCCTGTTCACCTGCTCTCTCTAGGCACCAGGCCTGCCACCCAGCTGGGATTTAGCGATGTTGTTAATTCCTGACGGTCATCCTTGCAATCACCAATGCTGTGCTGCCTTTGGGGCCCAAGGATGGAAGGTGTTTTCAGCCCTATGGTTTTCTTCTCTCTGGGGATCTAGGATGGTTGTTCTTTTAGGGCTTTGTAATTAACTAAGATCCTTGTCCTGCGCTTTGCCCTTTGGGATCCTGTACCTTTCTTGTGTATTTTCATTCTCAGTTTTCAGATGGAGAAACTGAGGCACAGAAGTGATGTTTTGTAATCAATTAGAAGTGACTGAAGTGGGAAATCAATCCCTAGTAAGTGCTGCAGCTGGACATGGAGTAGAAGGTGTCGAGAAGTGAGATTAGCCGCCTGGGCAGCTCCAGATGGACCCCGAAGCCCCCCTGGACTCTGGGCTGACCCCTTCCACCCAAGCCCTGCTCTGAGCTTAATGGTCTAATCTCTCGGGTCTGTTGCAAGGAGGCCGGATTCCTGTCTGGGGTATTTTTAGCCAGCCTCAGGAAGAGGAAGCTCCACTGAGTGCTGGGGGTGGGGGGAGGGCAGCACCAGGCCTGGACTGATTTCCTGAGGAAGGGCTTGTCCACTGGCCATGCGCTGACCCTGGCCCTGGGGGTAGAGCAGACAGGAGTCACCCACTCGAGTGGTTCGTCTTCTGGAGTGTGTCAGGAACGGAGCCAGGGCAAGGCATGGGGACATGAGTGAAGCCCAGAAGGAGGCCCCCACAGCACAGACCTGGGAAGGCTGGCATGGGCATGAGAGCAGGCAGACGGGGCCAGGGAACTGGTGGCAGGGCTGGGAAGGGGCACCAGAGCAGGGATCACCTTGTGCAGAGGTGGGGTTCCTAGTCCTCACAGAGCCAGGGAGAAAGAGGGTGCTTTTGCTGGTTTTCCAGCTGGACCGGGGTGCAGTGACCGTGAACCTGGGATCCAGTTTTAACATTCAGGTTAGACAGTGGTCTCGCAAGCGTTAGCCGTACGATCTGACATGCAACGCCAGTGTCAGCTAAAGCTGTCTTTTTGTCTGGATGTTTGGATATCTATGCATATGGCATTTAGTTAATTAAGAGAAACAATGACTCCTATGATAGACAGTTTAGCCTTAGGGCTGACCGGTGGTAGCCCATGTTTGAAACCAGCCTCCAAACCTAATCTATTTTTGTATGTTGATTATTTTTACTCTGTGTTATATATCTGTATATATATATATATGCATATTTAAAATCCTCATTCATGCAGCCATGCCATCACTAATGGCAACAATTGTTTAACACCTCAGTACATCCCAGGGTCTGTGCAGAATTAATTACCCCAGCAGCACAGCCATGGGACTCTTGGCGTGTTTTAGAATGTGGCACATTATATTTTGAGTAGGTGGGTTTTTTTTAATCAGTTCTTAAAATAATAGAGTAATTAATTTCTGAAACAGAAGGGCCAGGACTATGGCTCAGTAGAAGAGCGCTTGCCTAGCATGCTCAAAGCCCTGGGTCCAATCCCCAGCTCTGCAAAAAAGAAAATTAAAAAGCTATTCAACTTCATTCATAAATCACCAGGCTTGGAGGCACATGTCTGTAATTTCAGCACTCAGGAGGCTAAGGCTCTAAGACAGAAAATTCCAGGCTAGCCTCAGCTATATACTATATACTGAGATCCTGTCTCAAAACAGAGCGGTCATCTTTGTGCATTTTGAAACAGATTTCTGAGGGCCCGTGAAGAACCTGTAAGGCGCAGTTTAAGAACCACTGGACATGGATTGGGGAGATGGCTCTGTGGGTACAGTGCTTGCTATAGTGAGGCCCTGAGTTTGGTCCCCAGCACCCAGTTAAAAATCCAAGTGTGGCAGCACATACCTGTAACTCCAGAGCTGGAAGGCAGAGTCAGGAGAATCCCTTGGGTCTTCTGGCCAGCTAGAGCAGTCCAAACAAAAAACCTGACATCATTGGCCTTCATGCAGGTGTACGCATGGCACATGCACCCACACCATACACCTGCACATGCATGTATACACCACAAAAAAAGGAAAGGGGGAGGGGAAATGCATCACTGGACAGCTGGGTGTGAGGGCACACATTTGGAATCCTAGCACTTGGGAGGCTGAGGCAAGAGGGTAATGAGTTGTAGGCCAGCTGCAACTGCCTTGTGAGACCCTGTCTCAAAGAGAAAGAATCACAGATGCAATCCACCTTAACAGATGGAAAGACTCAGGGGGTGGGGCTTACCCAGGACCTCTCAGAGAGATGGAGGAGATGGCTAGACACACAGAGGTTGTTGTTGCTCCCCATAGTTACAGGCATATCCTGTTCTCAAGGCAGGGGTCACACACAGGACGTCAGAGCCACACACACCCCAAATTAGCTGGGCCCTTGTCCTCAGAGTCTGTTGCCTGCTCAGCATGCAACTAGCAGTATTAACATGCCCTTTTCCTCCCACAGAAATGCCCTCCTAGCCAGCCGCCACGGGATGGAGGGCTTCATGGACTCAGGGACACAGACGGACGCTGTGGTGGTGCTGTCCTTGGCTCAGGCCGCTGTGCTGGGCCTGGTCTCAGAAAATGAGCTCTTTGGAGCCACCATAAGTGCTGAGGCCTTCTACCCAGACCTAGGGCCAGAACTGTCTGGGACAGCCATGGGGGAGCCGGGACCACCAGGACCCGACATCTATCAGCTGGCCTGTAATGGGCGGGCCCTGGAAGAGCCCCCGGAAGAGGAGGTGTTGGAAGTAGAGGCAGCCTTTGAGAAGCACACCCGGAGGAAGACACGGCCCCCTGTGCGGCTGGTACCCAAGGTCAAGTTTGAGAAGGCCGAAGAGGAAGAGGATCAGGAAGTGTACGAAGTATCTGTGCCTGGTGATGACAAGGACCCGGGCCCCGCAGAGGCCCCTGCCGAGGTGGCCAGTGGTGGCTGTGAGGCCCTGGTGCAGAGCAGTGCCGTCAAGATGATCGACCTCAGCGCCTTCAGCCGCAAGCCCCGGACACTCCGGCACTTGCCTCGAACTCCAAGGCCAGAGCTGGACATGGCCGCCTTCGATCCTCCTTTCCCCGACCCGACCCGGGATGGCTTCCCTGAGCCCAGCATGGCACTACCGGGACCGGAGACTCTGCCCACCGAATGTGGTTTTGAGCCGCCCCACCTGGCCCCCATGAGCAATCCTGAGCCTCCCACCATGACGTCACCAGAGCTCGTCAAGCCAGAGCAGGGCTTCGTGTGGCAGGAGTCGGGCGAGTTCGAGGCAGACGCAGCAGGTTCCACGGTGGAGCGGCACAAGAAGGCGCAGCTGGACCGGCTGGACATCAATGTGCAGATCGACGATTCCTACCTGGTGGAGGCGGGTGACCGCCAGAAACGCTGGCAGTGCCGCATGTGCGAGAAATCCTACACGTCCAAGTACAATCTGGTGACGCACATCCTGGGCCACAACGGCATCAAGCCACACTCGTGTCCACACTGCAGCAAGCTCTTCAAGCAGCCCAGCCACCTGCAGACGCACCTGCTGACACACCAGGGCACACGGCCGCACAAGTGCCAGGTGTGCCACAAGGCTTTCACTCAGACCAGCCACCTCAAACGCCACATGCTGCTCCACTCCGAGGTCAAGCCCTACAGCTGCCACTTTTGTGGCCGTGGCTTTGCCTACCCCAGCGAGCTGAAGGCCCACGAGGTGAAGCACGAGAGTGGCCGCTGCCACGTCTGCGTGGAGTGCGGCCTAGACTTCTCCACCCTGACCCAGCTCAAGCGCCACCTGGCCTCCCACCAAGGCCCCACCCTCTACCAGTGCCTCGAGTGTGACAAGTCCTTCCACTACCGCAGCCAGCTACAGAACCACATGCTCAAGCACCAGAACGTGCGGCCCTTCGTGTGCACCGAGTGCGGCATGGAGTTCAGCCAGATCCATCACCTCAAGCAGCACTCCCTCACCCACAAGGTAAGGCGACCAGCCCTGGCTCTCCGCCTCTCACTCTCTCTCTTTGGCACCCCAAGGTCCTGGATGAGAGTCGCACAGGTCAACTTTTTTTTGGGTGTACTTCTATTTAATGTGTTGAGTGTTAACACGTATGTCTGTGCACCACAGTGTGAGCCTGATGTGCATGGAGGCCAGAAGAGGGCATCAGATCCCCTGGGACTGGAGTTACAGGTGGTTGTGAGCTGTCACAGGGGTGCTGGGAACCAAACCTGGGTGCTCTCAACCACTGAGCCATCTCTCCAGCCCAGACTTTACTTATTTTCATGCTTAGAAATTTATCTTAGAGCCGGGCGTGGTGGTGGAACACGCCTATAATCTCAGCACTCGGGAGGCAGAGGTAGGTGGATCTCTGTGAGTTTGAGGCCAGCCTGGGCTACAGAGTGAGATCCAGGACAGGCACCAAAACTACACAGAGAAACCTCTCCCCCCGCCAAAAATAGAAAAGTATTAGAAACATAATTGAAATTAGTTTTTCTCAGCAGTAAAACTTACCTTGAAATGTTTCTGAGGCCCGGGGAGGTGGTTGAGTGGGTAAAGGGCTTGCTGTGTAAACTTGAGAACCTGAGTTCAGGTCCAGCACTCCCGTCAATGCTGGGTGTGGCGACTGATGTACATAACCCCACCAGTGGAGAGAGGAGACAGGTGAGTCCCATCGGCTCACTGGCCACACGGCATCACCAAAACAATGAGTTCAGTCAGGGTCAGAGATGAGGTGGAGAAGAAATGGAGGAAGACACCTGTGCAGACACACACACACACGTACACACATACACCACACACAGAGAAGAGGAATTTGAAAGATTTTTGTGTGAGGTGTTTGGGAACTCCCGCAGGACTCAAGGGTCCCTCCCTGTTTCCCACATGAGGACATGCAGCTGGATGCAATAACCAGAAATGGGGAGGATAGCTTGGAGTTCTTGTCATCACAGACGTATAACAGAACCTTTGATTTCCCTTTAGAAAAAGGCAAACTATACATGATTATAAAAGGGATCGATGGGGCTGGGAAAGCCGGCAAGATGACTCAGGAGGTAAAGGCACTTGCTGCCAAGCCTGAGAAACTGAGTGATCCTCAGCACCCACGTGCTGGAAGGAGGGAGCCAACTCCCATTAGCTGTCCTTTGAGCCACACACACACACATATACCCACAGTAAATAAATGTAAAAAATGGGGCCGTGCATGCATGCCTAAGGTCACCCCCAGCAGCTGTGTGAAAAGCTAGGCACAATGATGTGCACTCAGAACCCCAGTGCTGGGGAAGTAGGGGGATCCTTGGAGCACTCCGGCAAACCAGCCTAGCCCAGTCATTGAGTTCCAGGTCCCCATGAGAGATTCTATCTCAGAAAACAGCTTGGACAGCTCCTGAGGCTGACTTGGCCTCCACACATACATGTGCACGTATGTACACTTGCACACACATGCACACCAAGAGGAAAGGGGGCTGGAGAGATGGCTCAGCAGTTAAGAGCACTTGATGCTCTTGTAGAGGACCCGGGTCTGGTTCTCAGTACCCACACCCAGCAGCTCACAACTTCCTGGAACTCCAGTTCCAGCGGGATCCAGTACCCTCTGGTGGCCTCTGCTTGCCCCAGCACGCACAGGATGCACAGGCAAACACTTGGCTAACACACACACACACACACACACACACACACACACACACACACGTACGTACGTACGTACGTAAAATGAATATGTGCGTCTTAAAAGTAGAAGTGACCGACAACGTGGCTTACCTGAGCAAAGTCACTTTTTGTCAAGATGGACAATTGAGCAGCCATGTTCTTATCCACCAGGTTGGTAGACCCAACCTTCACCCATTTTCCTCTTATTCCTGGTGCCAGGGCACCGGTCCCCATCCCCACCCACCCCCCTTTTAGCCATCACCACCTCCCCCACGAGGCCCTTACACCCTGGAGGGCAGTATGGAGCCTCTTAGGCCTAACCATCCCATTCTGGCACTTGGCTGACGCACGCTTTCCTTCCAACTCCCCAACTGACTTAACCTTTCAAAGCCGTGGGTGGCGCTTTCTCTGTGTGGCGATCTATGGTGATTCATCGATATTGCTCACAGTGGACACTGCAGTGAGCCTGCCAGGCCAGGAGCCTGAACCTTCTCCAGCCCAGAACCTTTCTGATAGGGCGGGGACCATTGGCAGGCAGGTCCCACTGCGGTGGTAGCAGCGGCTACCGAACGTATGGTGTTAAGGATTCTGACACTGAATCTGGGCTCATCAGTCAAACTGTATAATTGATTATCAGTGTCTGCACGGGTGGGAGTGAGTGATGATCTGTATGCTGTGTGTTCGCCATCTTTCTCCTCTGCTCAGAGACTTAAAATCCTACTGACGTGCTCAGAGATAAAGGGTATGTGAAGAAAGCCGAAGGCATGTGTCAGTGTCTTCATTTGTACCCCCCTCCGCTCATCTGTGCTTACAGCTCTTGAGTGGGGCCCCCTGGTGGTCATGTGGCCTGCCCTGTCCCAAGGATAATGAGGGTGTGCACTAAAGAGCACCTGGCTGCTAAGAGAAAAAGCACAGGGTCTGTCAGAGTATCATAAATACCCTGGGTTCAGTCACCAGGACATACGCACAAAAGCACGTCATACAAACATTTTATATTAGATAGCTGGGACAGCAGCTGGGACCGGAGACATGCATCCGTCCCAGTGAAGTTCTCTTCAGCAGGAGAAGAGCTGCTCCCAACTGTGACCCTTCTCTCCCAGCATCCCCTGTGTACACACACACACACAGCACCTTATTTCTTTGCTGAGTGAATGTCAGCTCTGGGCCGAGGCATGCGACATTCCAGACGACAGTTTGCTCTGGAGCCCGTGTCTCCTGGGGCTGAACGTCCATAAAAATCACCTGAGGGGACTGTTGCAACTAAAAACTCCTGGGCTATTCCAGGCCCCAGTGAATGAGTCTCTTTAGGGAGGGGCTTCAGGCTGTTGGCTGGAGAGCTAGGTGGCTGTCCTCTCCAGCGAGGTGGGAGACACACCCTCAAGGGGGCTGTGGGAGAGCACGAAGCCTGAGTATCAGTCATTTATCCTCGGGGGTGCACGAAGATTTTTGTCCTTTTTCTAAGTGTTGGTGATTGAACCCAGGACACCACCTTTGGTAGATGAGTTCTCTACTGAGATATACTCCCAGCCCCCCCCCCCCCAAACAGAGTCTCACTGTCTTTCCCTGGCTGGTCTCAAACTTACAGAGATCTATCTGCTTCTGTGCCCCCATACCCAGCTTTTATATATTTACTTTTACATGTAGAAGTGTTTTGCTTGCGTGTATGTATGTATACCACATCACATGGAAGCCAGAAAGGTTGCCGGAGTTCCTGGAACTGGAGTGAAAGAACCACCATGTGGGTGCTGGGAACAGAACCTGGGTCCTCTGAAAGAGCAGCAAGTGCTCTTAACCACTGAGCCATCTCTCCAGCCCCATCCCACCCCCTGGCTTTTATTGATAAGTTGTCTGTGTAGGCCTTGAATTTGCTCTGTAGCCTAGACTACCTTTGAATTTTCCACCCTACTTTACTTCCTCAACCTCCCCTAAGTATCTAGGATTACCAGCCTGTGCCACCATGGCTGGCAATGTACAGCTTTCCTTGTTTTCTTCTCCCTACCCCTACCAACTCTTATTATCTTATGAACAGGTTCTCACTGTATAGTTCTAACTTCTTCAGATTGGCTCCTCAATGCCTCAACCTCAGCCTCCACCCTTCAGTGCTGGGGCTCAAACCTAGGGCACCTTTTACATGCTAGAAAGACTCTCCTCCACAGAGCTCTGTCCCCAGCAACACAGCTTCAGTCATGTCTCCAAAGGGTCTGTCCCCCAAAGAGATGTAACTGAAAATAAACAGAAGAACACATCCTTGATGTAATGAAAATTGTCCAGACAAAGGCATTGCCCTGCTGACCACAGGCCTGTGCTGCTGGCTTCTAGCAGGTACATGTGCCTGTTTGCTGATGAATGGATGGACAGACAGGTGGATGGATGGGTGGACAGACCCCCCTCATATCTCTGCATACTGGTGCAGCGGACCTCCTTGCACACTCAGGCAGTGATGGGAAGGCACACAGTTTGTGCCTGCCTTATCCTGGAAAGAATCCAGGAACAACAGCCTGCCATACCCCAGAGATGGCCAGCAGAATAGCTCAGCAGGTACAAGTGCTTGCCACCGGGCTTGATAACCTGAATTTGCTGCTCAGAACCCACATGGTGGAAGGAGAGAACCAAGTTCACACACACACACACACACACACACACACACACACAAATACTTTTTTTGTAAAAAGGAATTTTCCAGAGCCACACCTGTTAGTGCCCCAACCCTGAGTGGTTCCTCTACCCCCACAGGGCGTGAAGGAGTTCAAGTGTGAGGTATGTGGCCGAGAGTTCACCCTGCAGGCCAACATGAAGCGCCACATGCTGATCCACACCAGCGTCCGGCCCTACCAGTGCCACATCTGCTTCAAGACCTTCGTGCAGAAGCAGACGCTCAAGACCCACATGATTGTGCACTCGCCCGTGAAGCCATTCAAGTGCAAGGTAGGGGACTGTCCCACGGCCAGCGTGGGGAGAGCAGCTGGGGATCAGAACCTTGAAGCTGGTGAAGCTGTGCTTCTGAATTGAGAGGGGGTGAAGGTTGTGGCCCAGCCACTGAAGGGGCCTGGTCAGGGCCCTGTAGTAAGATGTGAGCCGCAGTTCCTGCCTCCTCCAGCTCAGAGCAGGCAGGAGATGTAACGAGCAGCGACCAGCAAGAAGGCTGTCCTTTGCCTCCCTCTGTGGTCACACAGGAAAAGACAGTGTGCTGTGTGTAGTGGGTTTCGGGTGACTCTGCTCAGGAAGCGGGAATAGATTGGCCAGGATTGCAGGCTCCCTACAGCCCTCTGCTGCCCTCCCCATTCCAGGTGTGTGGGAAGTCCTTCAACCGCATGTACAACCTGCTGGGCCACATGCACCTGCACGCAGGCAGCAAGCCATTCAAGTGCCCCTACTGCTCCAGCAAGTTCAACCTCAAGGGAAACCTGAGCCGGCATATGAAGGTCAAGCATGGCGTCATGGACATCAGCCTGGACAGCCAAGGTGGGTGGGCTGTGCGCAGTGGACAGAGCAGGAATGACAGCGGCATGGCGCACTCAGGAGTCTCCTGTCCAATCAGGGGCATAGGGAGGCTGGCCAAGGCCGATACCTCACTGAGGTGGGCTCAGGTCTGGAGAGAGGGGGAGCCTGGGGAGCCATCGTGGCAATAACGGGGGTATTTATGTCGTCTTCCAAGGACTTCCATGGGCTCACTAAAACAATAATAAAAACAATAACTTACACATATTGAGTGCTGTGTAACTCATGTGACCCTCACAGGGAGGCTGCTGGCTCTGGGATCACTCCTACAGCAGGAACCGCAGGACAGAGAGATCAGGCAACTCAATCACAACACACAAGAGCCGTACATGTGCCATCTCTCCCGTCTTTATCACGAGACACCGTGATAAGTTCAAATAAATGAATGGGGAAGTCATGAGAGGGGAAAATACGAGGCCACGCCTCTCAGACATTCGGAGAGGTTGGACAATCAACCAGCCGTGGTACTTGCTGGACAGAAGGAAAGCCACATGTTCAGGAGAGGGATGGGTGGTAAATAAGTAAAAATGTAGGAAAAAGAATTAAAACAGAAGAGAGCTAGGTGTGACGTGATGCATACTTGCGATTCTAACACCCAGGAAACTAAGACAGTTAGACTACGGTTTAAGGACACAGTGAGACCCCGAATCAGATAATAATACTAATTTAAAGAATTTCCAGAGGGGCTAGGTACACTTGCACATACCTATAGTATAAGCACTTGGGATACTGAGGCAGGAGGATTACCACAAGTTTGAGGTCAAGCCAGGCTACATAATGAGACCCTGTCTCTCAAAAAAACCTGAAAACAGAAAGGAAATTTCCAGAGGATCCGATATCTCGGCAACTGGTAGAAGACTCAAGCTGTTATGAGACACGCCCACTTCTGTCTGCAGCAGAGCTGACCATTGGTCTACAGCTCCATTGTGGGGAGGTGGCTTCAGCTGTACGGGCCTGAGGCCGCGGAAGGTGCATCCCAGAGGCTCCTGCCAGCAACGGTGCCTTGGCAACAGCCAGAGGAGTTGACTAGCCACACTCAGTTGTTCACTATAAATGATGAGTGACTTTGGTTTTGGAACATCTGGCCAGTAAATGGCCTGGAGTTTCTGTCAAAGCAAGTGATACTGTGGCTTGTTGTAGGTAGTTTTTCCATAGTTTTACCAGGCTGTGTTGGTAGGTAAGAAGGAACCCTGCAGCCTGCATCTGGATGCTCTCTGTAGTCCCTGGATACACATTGTCTGGAGTGGACGTGCCAGCTTAACTCTGCCCTGGACCTGCTGAGTGGGAGTCTGCATTACCAGAGGTTCTCTGTTCCTTGCCTAATGCACTTCCTCAGAATCTCCCCAGAACTGGCTTAAACTGCTGGGCTTCCAGCAGTTTCTGGGATGGGGTGAGGGGATTGCATTTCAGATAGGCTCTTTGAATGCCTTTGATATAGACCTTACAGGATGAGGTCTCAAATTGGCTGCCTATGGGAGTCACTTGAGGATTTTCTTGAACATTTAATTTTATGTTTATGGGTGTTTTGACTCCGTGTGTGTCTGTGTACCATGTGTTTGCCTAGTGGAGGCCAGAAGAGGCTGTCAAGTTGATGGGAACTGTGGTTACATTTGTGAGCCACCACGTGGGTGCTGGCAGTCAAACCTGGGGCCTCTGGAAGAGTAGAGCTAAACTTTGAGATATTTTCAGTGCTGATGGCTGAGTCTGGACCCGAGAGGGGCTGGGCTGGGGTTTGAACTGTTCCCTGTGCACACATTTGTGAGCTTTAGTATGGTGAATTTCCCTTGTAGCTGCTCACCAGCAGAGGCCAAGCCAACCTTGCTATTTTGCAAATGATCAGAGCTATCAAATCTGGTTCTCCGGGATGAAAGGAACAATCTCTCCTCATTTCCGGGAATGCTTAGCATTGGTCCCTCCCTGACTGTACCAGAAGCGGCCATTGGTCCTAGGTTGCCTATGTACCCACACTCTTCTATGAAGCTGGAATAGGCAACTTCTTTCTAAGTGAAACCACCTCGTAGACGTGGTTGTAATTTAGGGAGGTGGGTCAATGTGCACGCAAACACTGATGAGGCTGGTGTACGCCTATAATCCCAGCACTTGGGACAGAGTTCAAGGCCAGTTGGAGATAATGGAGATAAAGTGGGGAGGTGGAAGTTTGGCTTGTTTTAATAGCCAGTGGCATGGTGAACAACCTCAGCTTGGCTTGCTGGGACACTTAACCTTGTGTTGGAGGTAGCTCAGCTGGTAGAGTGCTTGCTTAGCATACACAAGGTCCTGGGTTTGCCCAGCGACCATAAACCAGGTCGGGGCTACACCGCTGATCTCAGCATGCTGGAGGTGGAGACAGGAGGACCAAATGTTCAAGGACAGTTTGGGCTACATGAGATTTAGTTAAACACGAAAGAAAGCTGTGCGTGGTGGAGAGGATCTTTAATCCCGGCGCTGGGGAGGCAGGAATAGGCAATTCTTTGAATTCAAGGCCAGCCTGGTTTACATAGTAAATTCCAAGATAGACAGAGCTATATAAAGAAACCTTATCTCTTCCCCCCCCCCCCCATTTTTAAAGGTGGATGGGTGAACTCCTCAACAGTGACATCAGGGTTAGGTTACCTCATAGGACCCCACAGCAGTAACGTTTTCTCCTAGACTCAGATGACCACCAGAACTCACCCAGGAAAAGAATGAAAGTGCTCCCCTTTAGAACCAATAGGCCATTTCCTTCTGACCCAGTGGTCAGATTTAGGTCACGTGCCAGTTCCTGAGCTACTCACTGGCAGATGGAGGGGGTGAATTTGACCCCCCAGGTGACATTTGGATGTCATAACTGGGAAGATGCTACTGGCGTCAGATGGATGGGGTGCAGGAGACTATGATGTCCCGCAGTAGGACAGGTGGCCCCACCACAAAGCATCAGAGCCCCAGATGTAGGTAATGTTAGGAAACCCACCTTGGACCTATCAGGGTGAGCCCTGGGCTGGGTCTGTTTCCCCTGACACAGCAAATTTCTTCAGTGGTCAGGGGCAGAACCCCCTTAGCTGGTGAGCCTGAGTCTCTGCCAGCCAGTCTCTCTGGGCTGCCAGCTCATACCAATTCATAGTCCTCAGGAGTGCTGGCTTTGCTGCAACAGTGAGATTTCAGTTTGACACCAGGTACCTCTCAGACATTCTTCTGTCCCCAGAGGTGCTTTGACAACCTACCTTGGCTGAGAACCCAGGCCCAGGGTGGGGTTGGTTTGGTGTACTAAATGTGGGGCAACTGCACCCTCCGGTGCTGAGGTAGAGCTTTGCAAGTTCACAGGAGTACTTGGTGGATGACCTTGGGGAGCTGATCAGCCTTCTGATCTGACGTTGGATGAGATGAACTCCAGAAAGCACTAGGCATACAGTGGATACTAAATGAGTCTCATAGGACGGGGGACCAATGACAGACATTGCTGAGGATGACCCAAGAGGGCAAGGGAACATGACCCAGAAGTCAAGGCCAGGCCAAGGATTTGTTCTTGCTGCCCAAGGCCCTTGGACACCCAGCAGTAGGGTCCAGAAATGCCTGGATTCAAAGACTGCGAAAACAATGGCTGGACTTTAAGGTCCCCCACTTCCCGAAGGACACTGGGGATGGCCAGTGTTTAGGCCTAACTGTGCCCCTCTCTTGTAGACCCCATGATGGAGCTGGCAGGCCCCGACCCCTCTGAACTTGACAACCGACAGGAGATGGAGGACTTCGAGGAAAACGCCTATACCTACACCAGTGTGAACAGCAGCACGGAGGCCAGCGCCCTCACTGAGCAGGCCATGAAAGAGATGGCCTACTACAATGTGCTATAGCGGGCCAGCCGAGTGGGCGGGGAGGGCGCAGGGGGAGACCCACGTACTGAGGGCTGCGCCTCTGCAGCCCAGAACCAAGCTACTGCCCACTGCCCAGCCCCCCCTTCCCACCCCCTACCCCCCAGTTATTTGCACCACTAGGGATCTTTAGACCAAATGGAGACTGTACTACTGTCCTTACAGGGAGCTGGGCGCAGGCCTAGCCATCCCAGTGAGGGAAAGGTAACCAGGAGGCCAGATCTGGTTCTCCTTGGCCTGCTGCTGTGGGTGGGCAGGGAAATGCTAGTGAAGTCTCTTACAGGCACAGGGGCACCGACTTAAGAGGTCTTCTCCCAAGCCACCTCAGGCCCATAGGGCTTCTTGAGGAAGAGAATGCTTGAGCCGGGTCTTGTCTCTTCTCTGCACCTACTCTGAGCTCCTGCACGGGTCAGCACTGCCCACCCCCACCCTGCTCAGACCCAAGAACCTCTTTCTTTCCCCAGTCACTCAACAGCCAGGCAGGGCACTCTGCCTTCTACCTCCTGGGCCTCCCCTTGCTCCAGTCAGACACATGCACGGCCCTAGCCCTGGCCTGGCCCTGCCTGTAGCAGAGCCAGGGAGCCCAGCCTCCAGAACACCCTCCCAGCCAGCTGGCGGAGCACCCTTGCCCTCAGCCCTGTTTGAAAGAATGTCTCTAACACGCGCATTTCGACAAATTTCATCCAGTTCTGTCCCAAGCTAAGGTACCGACCATAGTGTCCTCAGCAAACAAAATCAGGGCATACCTTGTATCTGGCACACATTAACAAGGACAGGTGGAGGCCCCGTGAGCCAAGGGAAGGAGCAGACATATCCCTGGGACCGGGAGAGACTGTCTTCAGGGACGGCCACCATGAGAAGTGGGGGACTAGAATGTTCGGTTTTGTTTTTTTGTTTTGTTTTTTATGAGCAGGCAGGTGTTGTGAGGAGTGGGTGAGCTGAGACTCGGCAGACTCCCAGGGAAGAGCAACATATTTAAAAGGAAATTGAAGACCATAGGTGGGGTGGGGGGAATGTGTTTTGAGCAAGTGAGGATATTTTGAAGGTAATTTATGTTTTCCTTTCCAACTCTCTTGTCTATCATCTTCACTGGAGTGATGGAGAGGCAAGCCGAAGCTTTCTTGTGTGCTCTGCACTTCCTGCTTCCCTACAGCAGCCAGGCATGGTGGGACCTGGGCCCAGGGGGTGTGCCACTAGCTGGGAGCCTCAGAAGGCTAAGGCGGGAGGGAGGAGGAGGCAGAGAGCCGACCTGGCCCTCTCCAGCCAGTGGCTCTGTGCCATCCAGGCCGCCAAGGCTCTGACTCCATGGGGCCAGCTGCCCCTCCTCACCTGTCCGCTCTCCTGCCCTCTATCCTCCAGGCAGTGACTAGCACATTCAGAAACTCCAGAGCACCCAACCCCCTGCCCGTAAGTCCCAAGGCCCCCAAGGGTAGGAGCAGGCAGAGCACCCCTGCAAAGGGCACAGATGAAGCCACCAGCTTTGGCTGAGAAACCAAGGGGGACCAGCTGGGGTGGGAGGTGCTGATTTGAAGTGCAGCTGCCCCCAAGCCTGTGTCCCCAAGCGAGACACCAAGCCAGGCCTCAGGGTGATTGTTCAGAACCGGGGGGAGGTGGACACAATGACCCAAGTGTGGTTTCCCAAGGCTCCCGGCCCGCCCAGGTGCCCGTCATGATGACCCTCAGGTGGCAGTGAATAGGTGTCACTGTACAAGACATTTCTCCTGCTGAGCAGAAGGCATCACCCCTGCAAACTACCTCTTCCCACAATGACTTTCTCCCCTGGTACCAAAAAGCACCCTGTACCTCCTCCTCTCCTGCCAACGCAGTGGCCTTGGTCTTGGAAACAGAAGGGAGAAGTCTGGCCTGGGTGGGGTCTCTCATTGCCTCCCAGTCCGCCATTGGCACAACCCTCTGAGGGGTACCATGCTCAAAAAGCCCCCTCCCTACGCCTGTGCCTGGGCAATGCAGAGAGGAAGGTCCACCACAGTGCACAGTTGGAGCTGGGGGCGGTCCTGGCAGGCTCCGGCCTCACCCCTCCCAGCCTTCTGCAAAGGGTGACTCAGAAACCCTGGCCGAATTCCACCCTAACTTATTCTGACGTGTATACAAACCAACTGTTTAACGATTCCCCTTGTGCAGAGCCCTACTGTGTTTTTATGTTCCTGTTTAAAAGAGAAGTTTACTTAGCAATAATTATAAATAAATGAATATTCTTTAGTGAGGTGACTGGACATGCTTCTTCCTGTTGCTCTTGGTGGCCCTTCTCTCCCAGGAGGTCCCAACAAGGCTCCCCAGTCACAAACCAGACAGCATCCCTCTCTGGAAGTGCAAGACTGTCCCAGCCACCTGACCTGCCATATACTTAGGGGGACATGCTCCAAGCCCCAAGGGTGGTTTTTGGGGGGCTTTGTTTTGCTTTGAGACAAGGTCTCTGTACCCCAAAATCTACCTGCGGAAGGCTGGGATTACAGATGTGCACCCCCACGTCCGGTTTCTTTCTCAATGCTGTTTTTCTAGTATTGAGGCTTTTTGAGACAGGGTCTCACTATCCATCCCTGGCTGGCCTGGAACTCAACCGTCTTCCTGCCTCAGTTCCCTGACCCAAGATTACAAGTATGCGTGCACCCCTGACTTTCAGATTTTTTTGTTTTGTTTTGATTTTGATTTTTGAGACAGGCTCTTCAAACTCCTGGTGATCTTTCAACCTCGGCCTCCCACGTGCTGGGATTACAGGCACGCACTGCTTTACCAAATGTTCCCACTCTGAGGTTAGTTGCATCTGCAAATATGAAACCTGTGCCTAGGGGCTGGGTAGTCAGTTAAGAGCACTTGCTGCTCTTCCAGAGGGTCCAATTCCCACCACCCACATGGCTGCTCATATCTGTTTCTAACTAACTCCAGTTCGAGGGGATCCAGTGTCCTCTTCTGACTTCAGCAGGCCCTGTATGCACGTGGTACACAGAAACACATGCAGGGCGAAACGCCCATACACATAAAATAGTAAAATAAAAGGGTTTTAAAACCCACGGCTAGGGCTGAGGATGAGGCTTGGTTGGTGAGAGTTCTTGCCTGCCGTGCAGGAGGCCCTGGCTTTGATCCGAGGCACTGCATAAACAGTATTGTGGCACATGCCTATAGTCCCAGCATTCAAGAGGTGGAGACAGGAGGCTAAGGAGTTCAAGGTCATCCTCAACTACATAAGCAACTTGAGACCAGTCTAGGGAATGTAAGACCAATTTTTTTAAAAAGGGTGGGGCGGGTGATGGGGGCCTGAGAATACAGCTTCGTGATCTTAGTAATAAAGTGCTTGCCTAGCTAAATTCAGTTCTCAGCACGGCTAAAAGACTGCTGTGGACACAGAGAGCTGACTTTACCCGGCAGGACCAACAAACAGAAAGAGAAATCACTGCCCGAGGACAGTGCTTGCAATGGATGTACGTATGGCTTGGAGCAGCTTTTCAACACCTTGCTTTTTGTTTGTTTGTTTTTTGTTTTTCAAGACAGGGTTTCTCTTCTATGTAGCTTTGGTGCCTTTCCTGGAACTCACTCTGTAGCCCAGGCTGGCCTTGAACTCACAGAGATCCACCTGCCTCTGCCTGCTTTTATAGTTGTACCAAAGCAGTGAAGACGAGCCTGAGGCTAAGAACGGGGGCCCATATACACAGACCTCAGAAAGCCTGGGCAGCCCTGCACTAAAGGACCTGGGAGGACCTGTTTTTAAGAGTATAACAGGGCAAATAAAGCCGAGCACACTATCACAGGCCTGTAATCCCAGCCCTCGGGAAGCAGAGACAGGTAGACCTTTGTGAGATCAAGACCAGCCTGATCCATATAGTGAGTTCCAAACTAGCCAGAGCTACACAGTGAGACCTCGTCTCAAAGAAAGAAAGAAAAGAATAGGGCTGGGGATGCAGTGATGGAATGCTTCCTTAGTATATACAAAACACCGAGTCTCAGCACTACAAAAGGTGCACATGTTAATAATAATTACAGTATCACAAAGTGATAATCCCTAGACGGAAGGGATCCTGCTTGGGAATTCTGTGTGAGCCTCTGCCCCTAGACCCCAGCTGCCTCCCGCTCAGGGACAAAGACTGCAGACAATTTTGTGAAGAATCCAGGGCCTGCCTTACCCCAAAAGTCTAGTAACTCAGGCAGCTTCTGAGAGCGCATGAGGCCACAAGCTGCCTTGGGCCTCCTAGCTGACCTATTAACAGCCGAAGGCACCCCAACCCTGTCCCTGGGGCACCCTGCCAGCTGCTTCCTCCCACTCAGGGACAAACACAGCAAGACCGTTTTGCGAAGAGCATTTTAGTAGCTAAATATGGCACCATGTGATTCAGAGCAATATAAATTACAGTATGCAAAACACACTGGCTGGCTGAGGTAAAGCACACCATTCCTGCCTCATGTCCACCATGAGGGGAAGCCGCTCACATACTTTAAAAAAAAAATCTTCATCATAGAAAAAATGTCCCCTAGAAAGGCCACCAGAGAGAGGGGGGCTGTGAGGCTCACCCTCTACCATGTATGGAACACCCACTGCAGTTAGGCTGTGTCTGCCCCTACTGCTTGCCCAGAGCTCGGTCCAGGTTGCTCTTAATGGTGTCCAGGAAGTCCGTGGTGTTCAGGAAATGTTCATTCAGCTTCACACTGCCAAGAGAACATTGGGAGCGACTCAGGCCTCCTGAAGGCCGTCAACCAAGCCCTTCCCAGGCACATCAGACCTCAGGCATCAGAATGGCCATCTCATGCCACCAGGCACAGGTCCAAGTTTTCCGGGAGCCCACTGCCAGAGGGCCACAGTGAATTGAGCAGAAACTTAAGAGTGACAAGCCGCTGACATAGGTCTCGGAAGAGAAGCCGCAAGACAGTTGGAGAAGAGATTGAAGAAGAAACAGGGCGACTGCCAGTGGGGACCACCTCAGGAGGCGTGGCCTGAGCCATTGCTCAGGACTTGTTCAGCCCCAAACCCTAGGCAGCTATGCTGGCTCATGAGAGGGACCCTAAGCGGGGTCCCCTGGCTTCCTCCCACCTGCTGAGGTCCCAGGCCCTGTACCCCAAAGCACACACTTGCTGAGGCCATGGATGCAGCCAGCCAGGTCCTTGGTCATAGCTCCGCTCTCCACAGTCTCTACACACACCTTCTCCAGGGTCTGTGCAAACCTGCAGGGAATGTGGCGGTGAGGCCCCAGGCACGCTGGGCAGAACCACGGGCGGCACGCTGGGCAGAACCACGGGCTCCCCATGTGCTCACCTGATGAGGTCCTGGTTCCCATCCAGCTTCCCGCGATGCTCTAGACCCCGTGTCCAGGCAAAGATGCTGGCGATAGGGTTGGTACTGGTGGGTCGTCCCTGGGGACAGGCCATGGCATCAACAGCTGAGCCCCAGATGGAGCTATCCACCGTTAGACTGACAGATCAGGCGCATCCTCCCAGCCACCAGGGCCAATGGGGCACTGGATCTTGAGGTGCACACTCACCTTCTGGTGCTCTCGGTAATGGCGGGTGACGGTCCCATGGGCAGCCTCAGCCTCAATTGTCTTCCCATCAGGACAGACCAGCACAGACGTCATCAGGCCGAGGGAGCCAAAGCCTGGGGGTGGGCAGATGTCCCCTCAAGGGCATGCTTCAGCTCCCAGCCCACTGCAGCTGAGAGGACCATACAGGCCTCACGGGCAGCTGTCATCCATGTGCTAACACACCTCTGTGTGCTCTGTATGCTCCCTCCCCAGACCCCACAGCCTGGGGCTGTCAGTCTTGCGGCCCCCAGAAGACCATTTCGAGCAAAAACAAGCTGCCCTCAGCTGTTTGGCAACCCTCACAGTTTCGGCTGCTGTGAGGTTACTTGCAAACTTTACTTCCAAATGTCCCCCAGATCCAGATTTCAGCTGGAATGCCTGTTGTCAAGGGCCCTGGGGAATCAAAAAACTCCCCCAGACCCACAAGGAATGGGCAGGCTCAAAAGTGGGCCCTTTACCGAAGGAAAAGATTCAGCTCGGATTTCGTTTTTCACATTTATTTGCTTTTATTTTGTGTAGGGGACGGTGCACACGTGCCCAAGTAGAGGTCAGAGGACAGCTTGCAAGAGTGTTTCCTCCACCATGTAGGTTCTGGGATCAAGCTTGGCGGAAGGGCCTTCACTCGCTGAGCCATCAAGAGCTCTTTTCCTGCCTGGTTTTATTTTTGTTTATCCTGGGATTCACTATTTAACCCAAGCTGGCCTCGAACTCACAGCCATCTGCCCACCTCAGCCTCCTGAGTGCTGAGATCACAAGCGTGAGCCCCTGTGCCCCGCATCCCGCACTCCTTTCTATTAGAACAGCCTTGTCCCACACCAGTCACAGGGACGGAGATAGGCAGATCCCCTGGACGCAGCAGGCACCTAGTCTAAATTCTAGTTCACTGAAAAAACCGTCTCAAAAAATAAGAGAGAGGGAAGACAAGACAGCTCAGATGGTGAAGGCTCCTGTCACCAAGCCTGAGGGCCTGAGGTCAGCCTCTGGGACCCACGTGGTGGAAGGACAGAAGCACCTCCTGCACGGTGTCCTCCCAGCCCCACGCATGTGCTGCAGCGCACGCACGCACGCACGAGCACAAATAAAGGCAGCTCAGGAGTAGAGCGCTTGCCTGGCTCTCATGAGGACCTGTGTAGAATGCCCAGTACTGCCAGACAGACAGATAAATAATGAATTCACAAACATTTTTAGACGGGGTCTATTATGTAGCTCTGGCTGTCCTAAAACTCACTATGTCCTCGAACTCACAGAGATCCAGTTGCCTCTGTTCATAATGCCACCGTACCTGACCTTATAAATGTAAATTTAAAAAAAAAAAATATATTGGGGCTGGAGAGATGGCTCAGTGGTTAAGAGCACTTGACTGCTCTTCCAGAGGTCTTGAGTTCAGTTCCCAGCAACCACATGGTGGCTCACAACTGTCTGTAATGGGATCAGATTCTGGTGTGCATGAAGACACAACACTCACATATATAAAATACAATATATATGTATTTTATATGTATATATATGTGTGTGTGTGTATATATATAATAAGATGGAGCACAACAGAAGACACCTAAAACCAACTTCTGGCCTCCACGGGGGAACACACACACACACACACACACACACACACACACACACACCTCTAGATGACTCTTTGAGGAGTCCACACTCATGCTCTTGGGTGTATCTTTTTGTTTGTTTGTTTGTTTTCAACACAGGGTTTCTCTGTATAACAGCTCTGGATGTCCTGGAATTCATTTTGTAGATCATTTTGTAGGCTGGCCTCGAACTCAGAGATCTGCCTGCCTCTGCCTCCCAAGTGCTGGGATTAAAAGCGTGTGCCACTAGGCCCAGTCTAACTTGGATGTATCTTACTTTCTCCCCAAGAGCCTCTCTTTCACTTAACCCTGTGCTCACAATCATATTGAAATTTTTTAAAATAATAATAATAATAAAAAGTCACTCCAGCCATGGAATACCAACAGTTCCTCCCTCCGGAAGTGGGTCATCCCAGCATACCTTGAGCCAGGATGTCAGACTGTACATCTCCATCATAGTTCTTGCAGGCCCACACAAAGCCACCTGAAGACTTGAGCACCTGGGCCACCATGTCGTCGATGAGCCGATGCTCGTACCAGATCTTATTCTTGTCAAAGTCAGTCTTATAGTGCCTGGGAGCAAAAGGGCTTGTTTCGGGGAGCGGACAGGAGGCTGGCAGCTTCAGGACCCCTCCCTGAACCTCAAAGCTGAACCAAGCACACCGGGAGCACAACCTCCCCAGGCGGAGCAGGGATGGCGCAGGGGAGCTGGGAGGCTGTGGTGCCCTCAGAAAGCGTCAGAGGCTGTTACTTGTCAAAGATCTCCTGGAAGATGTCCTTGAAACGCCCGTCATAGGCCTTCAGAATGGTGTTCTTGGTGCTCAGGTAGAGCGGCCACTTCTTCTGGATAGAGTACTGGAAACAGCTGTGCGCAAAGCCCGAAATGGACTGTGGGGAGAGCGGGCATAGCATGGCCCCCAGCCTGAGGACTGCCAGTCTTGCCCACGGTCCCAGGGCCAGCACCATCTCCATAAGACTCCTCAACCCCTACCACCATGGAGTGAGACCCTGTTGCTTTGGCTGGCCTATCTTCTCCCTCCAAATTTTCGGGAGCACAGACCCCTACCACCGACTTTGGACAGCTCTCTCTACCTCACAATTCCTAGACCTCACAGCTGGTGCAGGCCTGGGTGTAGATCTGGTTAAGCTGCCTACGGCTAGGGCTGGGTTTGACCATGCATCTCCAACTTCTCCAATTAGAGCCGTCCTCTATGGCCATCTGTGATTGGTTCAACGGTGGTCATGTGACCCAATCGTGGCCGGCGCAAGCATGCGCTCTTTTCTGGTCTCTTCCATCTCTCCCAGGTATGAGAATGAGGCCAACGGAAGTAAAGAAAGCTACAGAATGGCGGAGATGGAGATGAGCTGGGGAGGAGGCTGGCCAGGGCCTTACCTCGTCGGTGTTGTACATCCCCATGCCCACGCCACCGGCAGGGAAGTTGTAGACCTCCCACTCCTTGGCACTGCTGCCGTCCTTCGGGGTGAAGACCATCTTGAACGTGCCAGCTCGATCTACCACGAAGTCTGTGGCCTTGTACTGCAGAGAACAGGTAGTTCGAGCCAGGGCTTCCCATGGGGAGCATGAGTCAACAGACTTGACTGTCTCCAAGCCCGGCCTACCTGGTCGCCGTGGGCGTGCCTGCCAATGGTGATGGGCTTGGTCCAGCCAGGGACAAGGCGGGGGATGTTTTTGCAGATGATCGGCTCTCTGAAGACGGTGCCCCCAAGGATGTTCCGGATAGTTCCATTAGGGCTCTTCCACATTTTCTTCAGCTTGAACTCTGTGAGGACAGAGATAAGACAGACCCATCACAGAGCCACCAGAATGCCCCCCGAGCCAAAACACAGCCAGACAGGGGACCCAGATGTTATCCCGGAGAAGGTAGAAGGGTCTAGAGCAGTCGTTCTCAACCTGTGGGTCCCGACCCCTTTACGGTCATCTAAGAACCATCGGATAACACAGGTATTTACATTATGACTCACAAGAGCAAAATTGCAGTTAGGAAGCAGCAACGAAAATAATTTAATGGGTGGGGGAGTCACCACAACATGAGGACCTGCATTAAAGGATGGCCGCATTAGGAAGGTTGAGAACCGGTGGTCTAGAGTATAAACACGTGGCCCCTGGAATCAACCAGTTGTGACTGAGGCTTGCAACGGGCCTTAGCCTGAGCTGTGAAATGAAATCACTGATGAAATGCCAAGTGTGCTGGCTTCTCACTAAATGAGTTGTCTGTAAAGTGCCCGGAACACTGCCTGGCCGCCATTTTCCCAGGTCCACACCGAGGTTACTCAGCAAAGAGAAAGGGCAGCTTCCCTTGACCCCATCCTGCCCAAGACACTAACGTTGTCCGTAAAAGGACGAGCTACAGACCCCAGCACCAGGCTGGAGATGCAGTTCTGTGACGCAATGCTTGTCTAGCATGCACAAGGGCCTCAGTTTTTCTCTAGGGATTTTCACTCGCTTTTTTTAAATTCTAGGCTTTAGGAACATCAAGGAAAAGAGCTCAGGACTAAAACTCACTCCCATGTGCTATAGGCAGGTGGTCTAGAGACGGCTGAGGTTTCTTGAGTTTCTCTTTGTTGTTGCTTTGCAGAGCTGGGGGTTGAACCCAGGGCCTTATGCACGCTAAGCAAGTACCCCACCACGGGAGCCACACACCCCCAGCTCTGAAGACCATCTGGAATGCTTGTTCTAGCTTCCTCATGCTGCAGAAATTAGGGAGGAAAAGTCCTAAACCATGTTCTCCTGTTGTTGTTTTTGAAGCTTGGGGACCATTTTATTGGAGTTTAAGAGAAAAGTAACAAGACAGGCAGGCTGTCCATCTCAGCAGCGGCCAGAAGAAGGGATACGGAGAAAGGAAGAGAAGGTCATGGTGGGTACAGTGAGGTGATTAAGCAGTCACATGGCAAAGGAGAGGCGGGTTTTAGAAGAGTGAAAACGTTAAGAGTTCCAGGGAAAGCAAATTTAGCCTGTAGCCAGCCCTGCAGCGTCAGGATACCCACCCTCCCCCAGCTCCCGCACAGCCTCTGCAGACCAGCCTGCCAACAGGCCAGAGGTCAGAAGGCCAGGCTGTTAAAGACCTTCACCACAGTGAGAGCGCCAGCCCTGTCTCCTTCCTCCCTGTAACTGCCGATGCCTCTCACTGGTGTAAGCCATGCACCACAACGGGGCTACCCTCCTGGCCTGGCCGTGAACATGAGGCTGGCCCCCAATCACACCTCCCCCAGCGGCACCATAGTGACCTCAAAGGTCCTGCTGCACAGCAAGATTGGACTGACCTTTCAGTCCCCATCACCCCAACCCAGGCTCCAAGTGAAATCAGCCTCAGGGACGCTGCCAGCCTTTGCCACACCTCATACCTTCCACACGAGCCTCATCAGGGGTGATTGTGGCACACTTAACAGCCACGTTGTACTTCTGGGTGGCCAGCGCAGAGTCGATGGTGACCTGGTCATTGGTCTGGTCACGGTGTGGAAGGCCGAGGTCAAAATACTTGAGCTGGACGTCCACGTGAGGCAGGATGAGCTAGGGAAGAGAGCCCGAGCAAAGTGTCAAGCCAGAAGACTGACTTGGGCAGGATGACAAGGCATGAGAGGTCACAGGAAGGAGCCATTCCTCAGCAAGGCAGAGGTGGCAGGAGGCTGAATGCTGAGAGGTAAGCCGCACTGGGTTCCGCAGAAGGGAGCCAGGTGTGAGCATCTCCTGCTACTCTAGTGACCCATCAAGTCAGCTAAACCCCAAGTCTATAATACAGTGGGGTCCCCCTTCTCCTCCAAGTGATCTGCGATCTTAACAGGGAAAGGGCAGCTTCAGCCAGACATGGTGACACACACCTGCAATCCCAGCACTTGGGAGGCTGAGGAAAGAAGATCAGGAGTTTGGGGCCAGCCTGGGCTACACAGTTAAGACTTGTCTCTGGCTGGAGAGATGGCTCAGTAGTTAAGAGTGTGTCTTGCTCCTGCAGAGGGCCCAAGTTCAATTCCCAGAAGCCACATCAGGGAACCACCTGCAACTCCAGCTCCAGGGAATCTGCCACCTCTGGCCACTGTGGGAACTGGCATACCCACACATAGGCATACACACTTACACATAATTAAAAATAAATCTTTTTTAAAATTATTTATTTATTTATTTATTTATTTATTTATTTATTTAGAGACAGGGTCTCACTATGTAGTCCTGGCTGGCCAGGAACTCACAGAGATCCACCTGCCTCTGCCTCCTGAGTGCTGGGATGAAAGGCATACACCACCATGCCCAGTGCATGTATGACTGTTTTGCTTGCAGTATGTCTGTCCACGTGCGTGCCTGGTACCTGTGAAGATCAGAAGAAGGTATTGGATCCCCTGGAACTGAAGCTATGGACGGTTGTGAACCACCATGTCAGTGATGGGAATTGAACCTGAGTCTTCCGCAAGGACAACAAATGCTCTCAATGCCTGTGTCATCTCTCCAGCCCTGCTAAAATATATATATATATATAAGCCCTGTCTTACAGGCAGGTATGGCTCATATGACTTTGTAATTCCTGATTCAAAGGTCTGAAGCAGAGGACCACTGTGAGTTTGAGACCAGCCTGGGATGCAGAGTGAGACTTTGGCTTAAAAAAGAAAAAAAATTAAAGGAGGTAGGGGAGCTGGAGAGATGGCTCGGGGGTTAAGAACACTCGCTTCTCTTGTAAAAGACCTGGGTTCAGTTCCCAGCACCCACATGACAACTCACAGCCACCCGTAACTCCAGTTCCAGGGAATCCGACACCTTCTTCTGACCTATGAGGGCACCAGGCACACATGTGGTACCACACATCCACGAAGACAAAACATCTATACATACAAAATAAACCAATCTCAAATAATGTTTTTAATTAAAAAAAAAAAAAGCTGGAGCGATGGCTCAGTGGTTAGGAGCCACTTGCTACAAAATCGTGAGCAGCAGTTTGGATTCCAGCACCCACAGGGCATCTTGTACATGCTTGTAACCCCAGATCTGGGAGAGACAGGAGGACCACTGAGGCTTGCTGGCTTCCAGCCTACCAGAGAAAACACAGTCCAGGGAGAGACTGCCCCAGCACACTAGTGGAGAGTGACAGGACACCGAACACCCTCTCCTGACCCCTGTGCACACACACAAATTAATTTTTATTATGTCTATTATTTATTGTGTGGGTACGTGTGGAGGTGTGCGTGTGCCATGGCTAGTGTGTGGAGAGCAGAAGATGACTTGTAGCAATATGTCCTTTCCCTTCTCCACATGGGTCTCGGGAATTGAAATTACATCATCAGGCTTGGGTCCGATGGTGGTGGTGGTGATGGTGTATGCCTTTAATCCTGGCACTCAGGAGGCAGGGACAGGCAGATCTCTGTGAGTTCGAGGCTAGCTTAGTCTACAGAGCGAGCTCCAGGACAGCCAGGGCAGTTATACAGTGAAACCCAACCTCAAAAAACAAAAAAACCAACCAACCAAACAACAAAACCCAAACATCTTCAGGCTTGTCAGCAAGTACCTTTACCCACTGGACCATCTTGCCAGCCCCCAATTTCTTTTCTTTTTTTAAAGAACAGATTTGTGATTGATAGGTGTCTCGGTGGGTAAAGGCACTTACTGCCAAGCCTGGCAATTTGAGTCTAATCCCCGGGGTTCACACGGTAGGAGAGAATTGACAAGTCCCCAGACCTCCACCTGTGTGCCACGGCACACTCATGCTCACCAACAAACAAACAAATGTAATAAAAAACTTTCAAGCCGAGTGGTGGTGGCGCACGCCTTTAATCCCAGCACACGGGAGGCAGAGCCAGGCGGATCTCTGTGAGTTCGAGGCCAGCCTGGTCTACAAAGTGAGTTCCAGGAAAGGCGCAAAGCTACACAGAGAAACCCTGTCTCGAAAAACCAAAAAAACAAACAAACAAAAGCTTTCAAATGAAAAAGAAAGATTTGAAAAGCTTGCATATTTCAGCACCAGTGAGAGCCCCAGACTGCTCAGGACAGGCACTGGCCGGCAGCAAAAAACCTAACAACTACTAATGTTGTTATGAGGAGGGTGGGGCGGACAGTGAAAAGGAGGACTGCTGTCCACCAGGGAACCATGGGACTCATGCGGACCTGAAACCGTGTGGGACTGACCGTCTACTTGCCGCCCACTGAGGGAGGGGCGTTACCTTCTCCTTGATGAACTGCCAGATGATTCGGGTCATCTCATCGCCGTCCATCTCCACCACTGGCTTCTCCACCTTGATCCTCTTGCCAGCATCTGGAAATGGGCACATAGCACGTCACATCCAAAGGCTCCAAGAGCCCAACAACCGCCCCCTCTCCTGCTTTCGAGACCTGCATTCGCACATGGAGGATGGCCGTATAGAGCTAACCCGTCACACCCAGCGTAAGGGGCTGGGGGCAGCCTGGCCAGCCAGATCCTCTCCCCTTGGAAACTGAAGAGACCAACAGAGAACCACAGCCAGCTGGGCCTACCCGGTCCAGCACCAAGTCAGGGGAAGATTGTCCAGGGTTCCTGCCCACAAATCCTCAGGTGGACAGACTCACCACTTTTCCAAGTCTCGGCTCTTTGCTTTCCCTGTGTGTCCTTCCAATACAACCCTCTCAAAGACACTAAGCTTGACTTGTCTGCAAGCTTCGAGCTCTCAAAAGACTGAAGCAGGAGAGGCATGTGCAGACCCACAGCGAGCCCAAGATGTATCTGACAACAGACCAAGCCTGCTTGTTCCAATCACCATCTCATTGCAAAGCAACCCCAAGGAGAGCATCCCCCGTGCCATCTTGTTTTTTGGTTGGTTGGTTGGTTGGTTGGTTGGTAGGTGTTTTGGAGACAGAGTCACATGGAGCCCAGGCTCCTGACCTCTCTGTATAGCCAGGGATGACCTTGAATGTCTGATCTTCCTGCCTCAACTTCCTCGGGTCTGGGGTTACCTGCCTGCACTACCACACTAGCTTATTTGTTTTTTGCACGGCATCTGGATATGTAGCTCAGGCTGGCCTGACAGTCACTGTTTGACCAGGCTAGCCTTAAGCTCATGACCCTTCTGCCTTCACTTCTCAAATACTAAGATTACAGGTGCATGCTACAATGCTCATTGCTTCATGAGCAATTATTTGTTTGTTTGTTTATTTAAAATATTGTTATGTGCATTGGTGTTTTGCCTGCATGTACGTCTGTGTGAGGGTGTCAGATCCTCTGGAACTGGAGTTATAGGCAGTTGTGAGCTGCCATGTGGGTGCTAGGAATTGAACCTGGGTCTTTTGGAGCAGCAGCTGGTGTTCTTAACCTCTGAGCCATCTCTCCAGACCCTCATGATGAGGAAGCTGAGGGTCAGATATGCTCGGCTTATTGCCTCAGGTTACAGAGAAGGAACACAACAAAGCCCAGAGGACTTGGACTTTCCTCTCTGGGAACACAGGCTTATGGCGCCTGAGAAGGGACCTCAGCCTCTGCTGGGTCAAGCAGACTCGGGTGAGTCGGCCATTCTAGAGAAAGTACCATAACCCCACCAAGGGCAGGCAAGACGGCTCAGCAGATAAAGGAGCTTGTCACCAAGACCAACAACCTGAGTTCAATCTCTAGTTGGGAGAGAACCAACTTGTTCAAGTTGTTCTCTGACCTACACACACATACACACACACACACACACACACACACACACACGAATAAATGTTAATTTTTTTTTTTTTAAAGATTTATTTATTATGTGTACAGTGTTCTGTCTGCACATATCCCTGCAGGACAGAAGAGGGCGCCAGATCTCATTACAGGTGGTTGTGATCCACCATGTGGGTGCTGGGAATTGAACTCAGGACCTCTGGAAGAGCAGCCAGTGCTCTTAACCTCTGAGCCATCTCTCCGGCCCCAAATGTTAATTTTTTTAAACATTTATTTATGTGTATGAGTGTTTTGCCTGCATGTATGTATATGCACCACATGCATGCAGTGTCTGAGAAGATCAGAAAGGGCATTAGATTGCCTGGAACAGGAGCTATGCATGGCTGTGAGCTGCCATGTGGGTGCTGAGAACCAAACCCGGGCCTCTGTATGAACAGTAAGTGTTCCCAACTGCTGACCCATCTCTCCAGCTCCTTAAAAATATTTTTTAAAGTACCTCAACAAATTGGCCTCGGGCTGCAGCTCAGTTGATATAATGCTTGTCTAGCATGCATGAAGCCTTGGGCTCAATCCCCAACATCCCATAAACTGGATGTGGTGGCAAGCGCCAGTAATCCCAGCACTCAGGAGTCGGTAACTTCAAGGTAAGTTCGATATCATCCTTAACAACATAGTAAGTTCGAGGCCAGCCTGGAATACCTGAAAGTTTGTCTGAAAAGAAGGAAGAAAAGAAAAGCCTAATCGGCCTTAAACAAATCATTGCCCTATGACACACCTCAGTTCTGACTCACAACACCCTTGAATGTAAACCTCATCCAAAGGGAGCAAAGTGGTTCACTGCCCAAAGACATGCAAGTGATTTTATATAATAAAGAGAGAGAGAGAACCTTAGCGACTATTTAGGGAGAAAAGGGAGAGTTAGGGAGTGTGGTTGCTGTCGGGTCCCTAGCTCACTGTAGCCTGTCCTTGTGGGTCAGATGCCAGGAAGCCAAAAGCACAGACATGAACTAGCCCTCTCCCTGGGGACTAAAGGCAGAGATGGCTGACTCCATTACCATACCCATGATGCCTTCAACGCAAACCACAGAATTCTTTCACTTTGGTCTGAAGCTTTAGTGAGAAGGGCCTGAGAGAGTCTGCTGGGCAGAACTTGCTTAGCTTCTAGACAGCTCTTCTGAGAGCTAAAGACAGCTTGTCAGATGTTTTTAAACATTTCAAGCTATGTCATAAGCCAGTTCTCAGAGCCTCGACCTCAGCAGCAGCTACCACAGCCCTATGCCAGCTTTGATGTGGTGCCACACCCCTCAGCAGGGGACGGGGTCAAAGTCACCATTATACCCTGGTGTACATGGGAGTGTTAATGGAATTAGAGAACACGGGCCTATCTATTCACATAGCAACCTGGTGCTAAGTAAGCACCATTGACACCGGGATATTAAGATGTGGAAGCACCCAGGGAGGGAGGGTGAGAGAACAGGTAACAGAGCAAACACTGTTGTCCACTCCAGGTCGCTGAGGCTTCCCAGAGGAGCTGGCAGGGACCTGTCCAAGCCAGCTAGGCCCTTTTGGTTGCCCTAAAAATTGATGTCCTGTCCCTCCCCACAAAGACAGACCCCAGAGCCTTGTATACTCACCCTAAACTCTCATCCACTGAACTACACGCCTAGGGTGGTTTGAATAAGAGTGGCCCCCATAGGCTCATATATTTGGATGCTTAGTCATCAGGGACTGGCACTATTTGAGAAGGATTAGGAGGTGTGGCCTTGTTAGAGGAAGTGAGTCACTGGAGGTGGGCTTTGAGGTTTCAAAAGCCGTGTCAGGCCCAATCTCTCTTTCTCAGCCTACAATGAGGATGTAGCTGCTAACTACTTCTGTGCCTCGCCTGCCTGCCTCCCTGCCATGATGATAATGCATTAAGCCCCTAAAACTGTAAGCAAGCCCCTCATGATTTTTTTTAAATGTAGTTCTAGAATTTTTTGTTTGTTTGTTTTGTTTTTTGAGACAGGGTTTCTCTATGTAGCTGTCATGGAACTCACTCGGTAGACCAGGCTGACCTCAAACTCAGAGATCTACCTGCCTCTGCTTCCCAGAGTGCTGGGATTAAAGGTGTGTGCCACTGTGGCTCTGTTCCTTTTTTTTCTCTCTTATTTGGGGCCAAAGATTGAACTCAAGGCCTCATCCGTGTTATTAAGCAGGCCCTCTACCCCATCCATTAGTAGATTTTTGTTGTTGTTGCTTGGTTTGGGTTTTGATTTGGGGAGGACAGGGTCTTACTGTAAAGCTCAAGCTTTAACTCTTTCTGTATCCCAGGATGACCACAAATACAAAGTCTTGCTGCCTCTGTCTCCTGAGTATTGGGATTATCGGCATCAATACCACCATGCCTGGTTCATGTAGTGGTATTTTTTGTTATGTTTTGTTTTGTTTTGAGACAGGGTTTCTCTGTGTAGCTTTGGAGCCTGTCCTGGATCTCGCTCTGTAGACCAGGCTGGCTTCGAACTCATAGAGATCCTCCTGTCTCTGCCTCCCAAGTGCTGGGATTAAAGGCATGCGCCACCACCGCCCGGCTGGTATTTTTTAATTATCCATTGTCCAGAGGATTTGAGTTAGTTCCCAGGACCCATTTCAGGCAACTCATAACCTCCTATAAGGATTAGTATGTGCTCAATACCCCTACACATACACATAATTCAAAATAAAATAAATCTTAAAAAATCATGAGTGGGGTTGGGAGTGTAACTCAGCTGGTAGAGTGCTTGCCTAGAATTCACAAGCCCCAAGTTCAGCCTTCAGGACCAAATAAACTGGGTTTGCAGGATGAGAAACTCAAGGTCATCCTTGACTACATATAGAATTCAAAGCCAGCCTGGGCTCCAAATGACCCCACCTCAACCAACAAGCCAACCAGGAGAGATCGATTCTCAGCCTTTTAGTTAGGATCAAGTGTAAACAAACTGTCAGGGGGTTGAACCGGGTGTGATGCTGTACTCCTGTGACCTCAACCCTCAGGAGGCTGAGGCAAGAGCACTTCCTGGAATGCGCTCAATGGTACAGCATTTGCACAGCCTGGACAAAGCCCTGGGTTCCATCACCAGTACTGCCAGAATAAATAAATAAACAAGCAAACCAAGAGAACAAAAGCCAGGGTCAAATTCAAAGCAAGGACTGGAAAAAGATGCTTGCACACTCATGTTCGTTGCAACATCATTCACAACAACCAAAAGGTGGTGTCTAGCAATGAGTGAATGAATAAACAAAATATGTTCTGCACATCTGTGAAATATTATTCAGATTTAGAAGGAAGAAAAAGAAAAGAAAGAAAAGCCTGTCACATGCCACAACATAGGTGAGCCCTAAGGACAGCATATAACACAGACTGACCGTTATGCCAGGAAGGGTGGCGCATGCCTTCAGTTCCAGCACTCAGGAGGCAGAGGCAGGCCAATCTCTGTGAGTCTGAGGCCAGCCTGGGCTACAAAACATTCCAGGACAGCCAGGACTGTTACACAGAGACACTCTGTCTCAAAAGAAAAAAAGAAAGCAAACAAAACAAAAACCAAAGACAAATACTGTAGGATTCTACTTCCATGGGTGCCTAGAACAGTGGTTTCTACTTCCATGGGTGCCTAGAACAGTGGTTTCTACTTCCATGGGTGCCTAGAACAGTGGTTTCTACTTCCATGGGTGCCTAGAACAGTGGTTTCTACTTCCATGGGTGCCTAGAACAGTGGTTTCTACTTCCATGGGTGCCTAGAACAGTGGTTTCTACTTCCATGGGTGCCTAGAACAGTGGTTTGCAACCTTCCCTTTTTTTTCTTTTTTGTTTTTTGTTTGTTTGTTTGTTTTTCGAGACAGGGTTTCTCTGTGTAGTTTTGGTGCCTGTCCTGGATCTTGCTCTGTAGACCAAGTGGGCCTTGAACTCACAGAGATCTGCCTGGCTGGCTCTGCCTCCCAAGTGCTGGGATTAAAGGCGTGCGCCACCACCGCCCGAAAGTTCTCAACCTTCCTAATGCTGCGATACTTTTAATACAGTTCCTCATGTTGTGTTGACCCCCAAGTTATAATCATTTTAATTACTACATCATAACTGTAATTTTGCTATTGTTATGAATCATAATGTAAATATTTTTGGAGATAGGGGTCAAGACCCACAGGTTGAGAACAGCTGGCCTAGACCATTAAGCACAATGTGGGGGGCAGGGTTAATTAAGGGAGGAGGAAATAGAAAGTTACTGTTTCATAGATACGGAGTTTCAGTTTTGCAAGAGGAAAAGGTTCTGCAGACGGCTAGGGCTGACGGCTTCATAGTAACAATGCTGACCCGCTGCAGAAGTGAGTGGATAGTGTAAGGGGATGTGGGTACAAACGATCAAGATGCATTGTATGAATGTGTGAAGTTGTCAAAGAATCAATTTTAAAATTCCGTTAAAATAATAAAAAAGAAAGAAATTGCCAAAAAATAAATAAGATATTCCAGGGTCAGAGATAGCCCAGCCTAACCACTGAGTTCAATCCCTGGATTCTACCTGGTGGGCAGAAAGGATCAACTCCTGCAAGTTGTCCTCTGATATACCGGTGCTGCGGCAGACACAGACACACAGACACACACACACACACACACACACAAAATCAATGTAAAAAAAGATATTCTAAAAAGGAAAGCTTGTCGAGGTTAATATTTTAACCAAAATAAAAATAGTAAGAATTTAACGCGCTCCCCCCCAAACACACACAAATCACAGCCTGTCCTAAAGAATGACTTACCCCTGACACAGTGAGCGAGCATTCACTACGAACAAGGAGAGCCAGCCTGAGGGAGGGCCTCTCTGTTCCAGGCCTGGCCTGCACCCTCTAGAGCACCCCAGATGATAGGGATTTGAGACTTTTTTCTGTTGTTTAGTTTTGCAAACAAACCATGCTCTGCCTGTCTCAGAGACAAGGAGTGATAAACCATCTAAACCACAAGTAATGGGCTAGGGCTGCCTACCACAGGAGATTAAGAATCCAAATTCAAAACCCCAGAGAGCAAGACTCAGTAGGTGTCTGTCACACAGTGGTAAACTGTAAGACATACTCAAATAAGGTGGAAAGGGAAGGCCAAAACCCAAGGTTGACCTCTGACCTCCACAATGTATACCATAGCTTCTGTCCCCGTGTAGAGGGGAGAGGAAGAGAAGATGTGTCATTAAAGCACAAATATCAACACCCAAGCCTTTCTGAAAACTTCCAAAGCGACAGCCACTGAATCTCCCGAGGGCCTGGGTTCCATGTCCAGCATTGCAAAAGATAAACAAATAAAACAGGGGGCTGAAGAGATGGCTCAGAAGTTGAGAGCACTTGCTGTACTCCTGGGATCTGAGCTTGATTCCCAGCACCCACATCTGTCAGCTCATTACACCTGGAACTCTAGCTGCGGGGAATCTAATGCTCGCTGCTGGCCTCAGAGGCACCAGCACATGCATGGCACACACACACACACACACACACACACACACACACACACACACACAAATAAATATTTAGGGGTTGGAGAGATGGCTCAACAATTAAGAGCACTTGATGCTCTTGGAGAGGACACAGGTTTGATTCCCAGCACCCATATGGTGGCTCACAACCATCTGTAACTCCAGTTCCAGGGGATCTGACTCCCTCATCTGTCCTCCACAGACACCAGACATGCATAATGCACATGGTGTACATACAAGCAAGCACCAGCAAACATAAAATAAAGATAATCTTAAATAAAAAAAATCTGTAAAAAAAAACAAAAAAACAAAAACCAACATACATCTGATTGCAGTACACATTGTGAAATCCTGCAGAACTTTCCCTTTCACTCAAAATTAAAAAAAAAAAAAGTCCTCAAAAATGGCCTAGGGGTTGAGGGTGTGGCCCAGGTGACAAGCTCATGTCTTCCAGTGCAAGACATTTATATGACTGTCCACACCAAAATAAAAGGGAGGAGAGGAAACTGGGGGGTGTGACTCAGTAGAGGGCTTGCCTTGCATACACAAGCCCGGGATTACATAAACTGAGCATATGTGTACAGCTGTAATCCCAGCATGTAGGAGGGTGGAGGAGGAGGGAATCAGAAGTTCAAGATCATCCTCAGCAACAGAGAGAGTTCAAAGCTAGCCTGAGAAACATGAGACCATATGTGTAAGATCATGAACTGAAACCAGAAACTGCCCCTCCACCACAGTGCTGAGATGGGATGGCTAAAAGATGGGACCTATTAAAAGATGGCACTAATGGTGGGGGAAATAATGGTACAAGACGGATCCCTCAAAGCTATCTGTCCATGCTCCTGTCCTACTGAGGAAGAATGTAAATGAGGACACAGTGATCCCCACTTCTCCGTAAGGGATATACTCCAATACCCACAGTGGCACCCGAAACTGTGAATAGTGGAATAGTTCCAAACTCCAAGTGTAATGTACTTTCTCCTGTACGTACATACTATGATAACATTGACCCTATAAATCAGGCATAGTTAATGATTAACAATAACTAATAAAATAGAACAATCATAGTAATACACTCTAAGTTACATGAATGTGTTCCCTTAAAAAAAAAATCCTGCCACTGCCACACACTTCATCTCCTGTTCATCACACAGCGCGAGCAGCCTTGGCACCTGAAAGTCCCTCCCCTGCCCCACTCTCTCTGATATCTAGAGAGTTGGCTTCCTCCCCTGCTCGGACTTCATTTATTTGGGTCTTTTCTGCCTGCCCCATTCAAACCTCCCATACACCTCGCACCTTTTTTTTGGGGGGAGGGGTGTTTCGAGACAGGGTTTCTCTGTGTAGCTTTGGAGCTTGTTCTGGAACTCACTCTGTAGCCCAGGCTAGCCTCGAACTCACAGAGATCGGCCTGCCTCTGCCTCCTGAGTGCTGGGATTAAAGGCGTGCGCCACCACCGCCCGGCTACCTCGCACCTTCTCAATTTAGCTTTCAGCACTACGTCTGTTTACTCTGTGCACACACGTGCACTGCACTGTACCTTTGGAGGTCAGAGGACGACTGGACAACTTGTGGGAGTCCATTCTCTCCTTCCACCACGTGGGTCCTGGGTGTCGAACTCAGGTCACCAGCTTCGGCATTCGGTGCCTTTGGCCACTGTGCATCTTTCTGACCCTTCTCGTTAGATCATTACTCTGTGTCACACTGGCCAACTACCTTAATGCCTGTTCCCTCCGCAACAGAATTAAAGCCCACAGACAGAACTCTTCTCCACTCCTATCCCAGCTCTGTCCCCTACACCTTGCATGGCGTCTGGCCATAAAAGGAATACAATCTGCTAACGGTGTCAGTGAAGAATAAGTGTACATCAGGGCTGCCTGGGCTCACTTTCTGTTGTGATGAATGTGCTCTTCCCCTTCCCACAGTCCAGGGCCACTGCCACACATAAGCAGGGAACTCTCTCATGTGATGGGCACCCTGCCCAGAGCAGCTCACAGAGTAGAACAGTATTTGTAATCTGGGCTGGAGGTGTGACTTGGTGATGGAAGGCCTGCCTGGCATCTGTGAATTCCTGGGTTGGGGCTCCCGGCACTGGGGGGAGGGGTTGTACTCAGGTGTCAAGGCGCATGCCTATAATCCTACCTACTCAGAAGGTGGAGGCAGGAGGTTCACAAATTTTAAAGCTAACCAGAACGATTTGCGAGACTGGCTCAAAATAACATTTAGAAAGAGCTGGAGGCTGCAAGTCATGTGTGAGGCCCTGACACATTTTACACAGTATAAACTCCAAAGCAAGCCACAGGGCCTGGCTTCATACAAGGAGCTGGTCCCTGAGCCTACCACAGAGGAAGCAGAATGAGCCCAAGAGGGCCCAGCTAGGGTGGAAACTTAGAGACAGCCAAGTCTTTCCAGAGCAGTGGGTCTCAACCTTCCTAATGCTCAGACTCTTTTTTTTTTTTTTTTCCCCCGAGATAGGGTTTCTCTGTGTAGCTTTGCGCCTTTCCTGGAACTCGCTTTGGAGACCAGGCTGGCCTCGAACTCACAGAGATCCGCCTGCCTCTGCCTCCCAAGTGCTGGGATTAAAGGCGTGCGCCACCACCGCCCGGCCCAGACTCTTTAACATAGTCCTTCATGTTGTGATGACCCCCAGCCATAAAATTATTTTGGTGCTACTTCACAACTGTCATTTTGCCACTGTCATGAATCGTAATATAAATATCTGCTATGCAACCCCAAGGGTCCTGACCTACAGGTTGAGACCTGTTCTAGAGAAACCTACAGGTTGAGACCTGTTCTAGACCACTGTTCTAGAGCATTTCCCCTCAAAACCTACTGAGTCAAACACTAACACCCAAACCAACTCTGAGGTAAGCTGTGGTGGGTGTGGACAGCTGCGGGACTTCTCTGAAGTGGCTGAAACAAGGCTCAGGGCAAAAAAAGATGAGAACTGACTCCTGGGTCTGCACGACTTGATGAAAGGCCTGTGAGATGGCGGGTAAAGGTACAAGGAAAAAGCCAACTCCACAGGGTTGTCCTCTGACCTCCATACATGTACTGGAACATGCACACATCATATCTATCTATCTCTTTCTCTCACACACATAATACATAACAAAGTTTAAAAAAAATTTGATGATCAGCCATTGAATAATTTATTCTGGGATCTGAGACACTTGGGATTGCTCGTCCCTTCCAAGTGTGCAGGGTTAGCAGGACACCTTATGAATGTTATTAAGGTGACAAACTGACCACGTTTCTTCATCTTGAAAGATGAGGAAATGACAAAGTTTCTAGCCTGGAGCAATAAAGGGAGTCTACCTAAGTGCTTGTCCCAGACCTTCCCAAGTTCTCACTTCCCAGAGCTGCCAGCAAGGAGTTACTGGAGGATACAAGAGAGAAAGAAACGCATGCAGAACTGTGGGCCAGCAAAGCTACAGCATGGTTTTGTCGTTTTGTTTTTGTTTTTTAAGCACCGCCACACTTGGAGACCTTTGGGAAGAACCTTCCACTGGCTGCTGTTTAAAATGTATATCCAACTTTAGGATCCCAAAGGAACCTTGTTTTCTTGTTAGTGTGGTTTCTCAGGGTAGTTTTTGTTTGTTTTATTTTTATCATTAACGCAGATCCCCCCACCCCCACCCCCAAAAAAAGGGAAAAGTTGAAAAAGAAAATGAGCACTGGATGCCTCCAACTTCGACCATATTTTGATGCAGGCCTGCCGTATGAGGCCGGGGACACTAGACCGGGTTTCAGGACTCAGAGACAGATCCCAGAAGCACAAAAGCAGAAATGTCCCTTTCTCCTTGGCAAAGGGGAGGGTCAGGGGCCCCGCCCTCTCCCTCCTCCTGGCCCCCAGCTCCAGTCAGCTGCTCTCACACTCAGTTAAAGATTACCATTCTAGCCAGAACAAACCCCATGGCCAGACCCACCCCCTCTTCCTCATTCTCTTGGCTAACCCCAAGGGGCTTTGGGCCAGGTCAGGATAGAATTTCCGTGGCAACAGGCATCAAAAAAAAAAAAAAAGGCCACCAAGCGCTCTACATTGTTCCCCGTCTTTTGTAGCAGGGCGCTGAGTAGCTGGGGTGTAAAAGATGCCCACATGCCAGGCCGGGCAGCCTGTTGGTAACGGAGACTCCAGCTAAACCCTGCTTATTCTGCCTCAAGATGCACCTTCCCGTTTAAGAAGGAAGCTGAAGGCAAGCGATGCAGACCTCGAGGGAGCGTCTGGCTGCAGAAAACGACAAAGTGCACGCACAGCCTGCTCTCCACAGCTTGTATGCCAGGCAGGACCGACCCGCACGCGGCGCGTGGCGGGCCCGGCAAGAAAAGGCCAGGACAAGGGCGGGACTGAGCCTCCGAGGCAGCGGAGGGTGGAGGAGTGGCAGCCAAACAAAAGCGGGAAAAATAGAAGGACATTCCTCCAGCTGTCGAGTAAAGGTTCCCAAAATAGCTGACGTGGGCCTGCTGAAGAGGAGGGACCAGAGTGAGCGGGGATTGGAGCGAAGGGGAAGTGGAGGCCTCTCCTCCTCGCCTTTGTCTGAGCCGGGACCGCGAGGTGACCCTCCCCTGCCTAGGGCAACAGCAGGCCGCTCCCTCCCCTCCGGGCTGCTTGTCCCCCTCCCAGGGTGCAGAGCAGCCAGGATACCCCACTCCGCGCCCAGGCACACCCCCCCCCAAACGCTCCTCCGGAATACCTGCTGAGCCCCAGCCCTGACGGGACCCGGCAATCATGCCCCAGGCCACCAGCTGCCACTGTGCCCTACGCCCCAACCCCTGCGCCTGCAGCAGCCTGGGGGCGCCAAGTGCGGGTGCCCCGAACGAGGCCACCGCCCGGCCCTTTGCGACCCGCACACCGCTCTTCCCCGGCCGCCGGCGTGGTGCTAGGAGCGCTCCGGGGTCCCCCTCCCGGGACGTCGCCACGTCGCGGCGCTGCACGGCCCCCACCCCCACCCCCGCTGCGGCACTCACAGTGGCGCCGTGGCTGCTCCGGCCAGCTGGGGACAGTCAGGGCGGCGGGTGCCCAGGCCCGCGCCGGGCCCGGGGCTCTGCAGAGCGAGTGCACGGCCCGCAGGTAGCCGGCCATCCCGAACACGCGAGGTCCGAGCGCGCCGCTGCACCAGGCTGTGCGGCGGGGACTCGGCTGGCCCGGGTGGCCGGGACCCAACCGGGGCGGAGCTGCGGAGCCCGCCGCCCCATTGGGTCTCACCCGGCAGAAGGCGGGTCCAGGGCCGGGGCAGGAGCCTGCCCGCCACCTTTGGGCCTGTTCCAGAGCCCCGGGCGCTTCAGCGCTGAGCCCGCGCTTTCTGGGTGCCTCAGTCCAACCCTGAAGCGTCAGGAGCCAGAGAGACTCATATGGGCCGCGGGGGGTCACAGTTCCCCCCGCTTCCACCAGGATGTCAGCGGTGGACACGTCGCCTTAAATCCCCTGCGTCCTTCGAGTTTGGCTGACTGATCGGCCCAGGCGCATTCGTCTAGCCGATTGACAAGTTTTGCGCTCTTGAGCCAAGGCCATGGCATCTTGGGTCTCCTCCAGGTAGTTGGGTGGACTAACCAGGATCGAGAGTTGAAATTCCGAGTGCGGTGGAGGCAAGAGGATCCTGAGTTCTGCTCAGGAGTTCAAGGCCAGCCTGGGCTACCTGAGACCCTGTCACAAAAACAAAACAAAGCAAAAGTTTGAAATCCCCCTTTTGTTCCTTACTAGACAGGACTTCTAGCCCCAGAGTCCCTCAGCATGGCCAGAACCTGCTTCCCCTGGGCCGGAGAGTGCTGCCAGGAGGCTTACGTGCCATTATGTGTGTAAAAGGTTTGAAGTGCGGGCACCCTTCACAGCACAACCGCTGTTCAAGTGAATTACATTCTATGGCAGTAGGTACGCAGTCCGGAAGGAGAGCCCGTATTTCCTACATCCTAGGCAAAGGTCCAGCTACCCTGCGGCCCAACAGCTCCTGTTTTGCTTGGTTTGCGTGAAAAAACAAACAAGAAAACTAGCGCAGACAACCTAAATCCATCAGCACCCATTTTCTTGAAGGCTTGGTTTTGTGTCTCAAAATCTTAACAAAGCCACCCCAGCTTTCCCGTCACACCAAAGGAGAGCAACCTTTCTGCCCTATGCTCCCGGTCCTCACCCCAGCCTGACTGCCAGGTGGAGCTGGGCCAGGAGAGTGACCTTGAACGGCTAACATCAAAGCTTCCCTCCTGGAGTCTCAGGCTGGCTGAGCTACAGCTTTAGCTCTAGGAGCCAGTAGAGAGAGTGTAGGCCAGGAGAAGCTACTTTGGGTCCCTCCAGAGTCTGAGACCTCAGTCAAAGGAAGGCCTGGTTTGGGGCAGCATGTTCCAGAACAGCGGGTTTCCCAATTCTTTCGCTGGGTTCCCAATTCTCTTGCATAAAATGGTAAAGACCATGGAGAGGCTGCTGGCTTTGGTCTTCATGCCATTCTGGCAATACCAAGTCCCTGGGCTTCCGGATCCACATCTGCAAGGTTGGAGAACAGACCAATCAGATGCAATCTGCCCATACTGCCACTGCTATCCATCTCCACAAGGGGCTTCTTGTTTCCCCTACTCAGCAGACAAGGATCTCAGAGGCCCGGCAGGTCACTCCTGCAGCCTCAGTGTGTTGTGGACTCTGACGTTTGTTTGCTGAGGGATCAAAGTAGAGTCTTTGTGTTTTTTACAAGCACAGATCAGTTGGGGGCCGCTGAGGCAAGGTCACTTTTTAAACTGCCCCTCATTGCCTGCTCCAACTCCTTCCCAGCTTTCTCCACACAGTGACTGTAAGGCAGCTCATGGTAGCAGAGCTCAGAGAGGTTAGGTCCCAGTTCAAAGCCATTATGTCAAGGGGTAGCAGAACTCCAGTTCAAACCCAAATACCTGACTGACAGTCCACTATTCGCTTAACTATACAAGAGAGAAACTAGGACCTCTGTTATTCATGTTAGCAGCTACTAGACATGGTCATTTCTAAAAAAAAAAAATTTTAGGGGGGTGGTTTCGAGACAAGGTTTCTCTGTGTAACAGCCCTGGCTGTCCTGGAACTCACTCTGTAGACCAGGCTGGCTTCAAACTCCCAGATATCCACCTGCCTCTGCCTCCGGAGCGCTGGGATTAAAGGTGTGCACCACCACCGCCCGGCTTTATTATTATTATTATTATTATTATTATTATTATTATTATTACTATTATTACTATTTTTTATGTGTATTTATGTTTTGATGCATGTATGTCTGTGTACCACATGTGTGCTTGGTGCCCTCAGAGGCCAGAGAGAGTGTGGAATTGGAGTTAGAGATAGTTGTGAACTGTCATGTGGGTGTTAGGAATTGAATCCATGTCCTCTGGAAGGAGTACTCCTAACCTCTGAGTCATCTCTCCAGCCCCACATGGTAACTTTTGACCCTGAAAGTTTTGCCTGTGATGATATTTAAAGAAAATGGGGTTAGAGTCTGCAATTTGAAGTCAAAGAGTTGGGATACTAGGCGTGTGTGTGTGTGTGTGTGTGTGTGTGTGTGTGTGTGTGTGTGTGCTTGTACCTGTGTGTAAGTAGTGGCGTATACATGCTACATCATGAGCATGGCGATCAGAAGACAGCCTTGCATGTCAGTCCTCCCACCACCTTATCTGAGGCAGGGTATCTCTTATTTGTTTCTGCTTACAGGCATTCTCCTGCCTCTGTCTCCTATCTCATCACAGAAGCCCTGGCATTCCAGACATGCACTACGGTGCTGGCCTTAGGTGAGTTCTATGGAGTCAGCACGGGTACCCACACTTGTATAGCGAGCCCTTTACCCATTGAGCCATTCCTCAGCCCCCTGTTTTTAAAGTTAAACTCCACTTCATGATCGAGTTGAAGTTATTTACGAGTTCTCTAAGGAGGGGCAAAAATGCCTGTATTGCTCCCTCTCCACCCTCTTAGAACTCGATGTGTATAGACACAGTCATCACGGGTCCAGGGACAAGAAGAGAATCCCAAGAGCTTCCTTCCTTATTCATTTTATTATTGTTATTTGTTGTTGCTTCTAAACAAGGTCTTACGCAGCCTAGGCTGGTCTCCAACTTACTATGTACTGGAGAATGACCTTGAACTCCTGGCCCCCCTGAGTCCACTTCCCAGGACTGAGATTACTCTACTTCCAAGAGGAGATTTGATGGCATATGAGACATCCAGAAGAAAGTCCCCTGTGCTGGAGGAGCATCCCTGGGAGTGTGTATGTGGGTGGAATATCCACTAAGAACGTGAGGAGTCCAGACCACAGGCTGATGGAGGGGGAGCCTCAAGCTTCATCCAACCTACACTCCAGGCATGCGTTTTGTGGTGTGCTTGTAAGCAGAGTGTAGGCTCCCCAAAACAGAGATAAAGGCGTGTTGAGAGGCAGGGGCTCTCACCTGGGAAGAGACCTAAGTCCCTGGGCCAAAGACAAGTCTGACATGGGTCCTGGAGGACTTCCAAAAAGGACGGGCCTGCAGAGGTAGAGCAGCAACTGCCTGAACACAGGCTGCCTGGCAGGAGAGGAGTTGGAGTGAGTCAGACCTCCCTCTGGAAGGCTGAAGAATGGCAGTGCCATTATTAGAAAGTGGAAAACAGGAGGCGAATGTTGATAGCTGAGCGAGCTATTTATGGTGATCTCCCAGTCTGTCCTGTGCCTGTTTCCAGCACCTTCTCCCTGAAGCCTGGCTCCAGGAGTCACTCTGCAGCTCAGATTCCTGCGGCAGCTCTCCCATGGACCAGTGCAATAACAGCTGGAAAGCTCTGTGGTCTGTGCCTGCACTGCCTCTTTCCAAGTCAAATGGCTGCTTTACCCTCTCACAGCCCAATCCAGCACTGGTCTGCTTGGTGGATGCTTTGGCCTGGATCTTGCACCCCTACAATTCGGATGCTGCGCGATTATTCCCCCGGTGATGCTGTTAGGAGGAGGTGTTTTGGGGACATAATTACATCATGAGGACGACTTTTTTTTTGAGATAAGGCCTCAAATTTCTGATCTTCCTGCTTCCACACCGTGCTGGAAGATGCTGAAATACTGTTGAATTCCATGAACGTTCTGTCGTTTAAACTAATCCTAAACATTCCTAAATTCAGCAAGCAAGAGTCAAAAAGAGAAATAGTTGACAGCCATCACCATGGGCCAGATGCAACATTTCTAAGTTGGCAGGAGACTTTCAGAGAGTGGAGTTTCTGCCAGCTTGCAGATGGAATTTGTATCATTAGGGTCTCACTGCCTGGAGTCACAGCCTCTGGGAACCTCGATTCCCTAGCAGCAAATGGGGAGTAACAGTCCCAACTACTGGAGGAGTTCCTGGGCTAACGAGCTTCCAGCGCAGTGCTGAAATGTTGCCTCTTACACAGAGGACATGTGCTGGGCCTCGGTGACTTGCCAAGGCTGACATAGGGATGGAGCACATTCCTTCCTGAGAGGACCTTAACCTTCAGGGGTGTGGGGGAGAGGGACACGTACGCAGTTATTATATATTAAAATATAGTGAACATGGGGCAGAGAGTGCCAGCTGCAGCAGCGTCTTGAGGGCAACTCCATAACAGTCCTCCACTACGAAGTGCGTAGACCTCCCGTCCAGCAGTTTCGGCTGCAGCGTCCGCTGCCACAGGAATGAGCACCAGGTGTAAGGAGACGCAGGACGTGAGGTTACTCAAAGCCACTGTTTGTGATGTGATAGGGAAATGGGGATTGAAGGCCGGGTGAGGGGACACAGGCCTGTAATCTCAGGATTTGGTAAGGCTTAGACAAAGGGTTAGCAAAACTTCAAGGCCAACCTAGGATACACCAGGAGTTCCAGGACAGTCTGAGCGACTCAGTGAGAGAGGAAAAAGAAAAGAAGGGAAAGAAAGTTAGCAGAAGGCTCAGTGGGTCATGGTGCCTGCTGTCAAGCCTAACAACTTGAATGTGAGCCTCCAGCCCCACAAGGTGGAAGGAGAGAATCAGTTTCTGAAGTTGACCTCACACACACACACACACACACACACACACACACACACACACACACGAACACACCTGGGCATATACACAGGTGCACCATCACACATGTACACAGAGAACAAGTTTGAAGACTTCATGGCAGAGCTTTTGCATGTATGAGGCCCTGATTGGATTCAATCCCCACAAAGGAAAAAGAAAAAAAGAAAAACAACAAAAAAAAAAACCCAAGACGGGTGGTGGGGGGGGGGGGACAACGCCCTGTGTGGATACTGTTTCAAACTCTACAGTGCAACCAGGAAAGCTATCACTCCTATACTTTGTTACCAAAGGGAAAAAGAGAGAGAGGATTGGAGGCATGGCTCAGTGGTTAAGAGCATTTGCTGATCCTGCAGAGTTCCGAGTTCCCAACACCTTCCCCAGGTGCCTCACAATCACCTGTAACTCCAGCTCCAAGAGCTACAAGGCCTCTAAGGGCATCTGCAGTCACATGTACAGACCCACACATATATACAAAAATTTAAAATAATATGAATAGAATAAAAAAATTAAAGACTAGCCTAGTGGCTGGAGAGATGGCTCAGTGGTTAAGAGCACTTATTGCTCTTGCAAAGGATCCGCATTCAGTTCCCAGCAGCCACATGGTGGCTCACAAACATCCATAACTTCAGTTCCAAGAGATCTGATGCCATCTTCTGATTTCTATGGGCACCAGGAACACACATGGTATACATACATACAAGGAAAAACACACACAAACATAAAATAATTTTGTTTAGTTTAGGTTTTTTGTTTTTTTTTCCAGACAAGATTTCTCTGTGTAGCCCTGGCTGTCCTGGAACTCCCTTTGTAGACCAGGCTGGCCTCGAACTCACAGAGATCCACCTGCCTCTGCCTCCTGAGTGCTGGGATTAAAGTCGTGCACCTCCACCACTCAGCACAATATAATTTTTAAAGATTTACTTATCTATGTATTTTATTTTATGTTATTTTTGGTTTTTCGAGACAGGGTTTCTCTGTGTAGCTTTGGAGCCTATCCTGGAACTCGCTCTGTAGCCCAGGCTGGACTCGAACTCACAGAGATCCGCCTGCCTCTGCCTCCCGAGTGCTGGGACTAAAGGCGTGCATCACCACCGCCCGGTTTATCTATGTATTTTATTTCATAAGTGCTTTATCTGCATGTATATCTGCACACCAGAAGAGGTCATCAGATTGTGAGCTGCCATGTTGGTGCTGGGAATTGAACTCAGTTCTTCCAGAAGAGCAGCCAGTACTCTTAACCACTGAGTCATCTCTCCAGCCCAGGAAAAAAAAAAAAAGAGCAGGCTGTCCTAGCACTCAGGTGGTAAAGAAGGGAGGATGATGGAGAGTTCAAGGTCATCCTCTGCTATGTATTGAGTTCTGGGCTATATGAGATTCTATTTAAAAAAGCAGGAGAAGGAAAGGGGAAGTAAGAAAGAAAAAGACAAACCCAACAGACTGAGTTCCATTCCTAGAAACCAAGGCGGAAACAGAGAATCACTCCAAAAAGCTGTCCACTAACCTCTACTTGTGTGCTGTGTATGCCCGACCACACACAACAACAACAACAACAAACAATAATAATAGTCACCTAAAAAAAAAAAAAAGAGGCTCCATGGGAGAGGGGATGAAAAAAGTTGTAGATCCAGAGGACCAGGATGTCTGCTGTGAAATGATGTCCTGTCTATGACAGGAAGCAGCACTCATGAAATCTCAACAATATGGCTGCCTAAATAATATCTGCATAAGCTAGGTGCGGCAGCGCCGCACACCTTTAGTCCTAGCACTTGGTAGGCAGAGGCAGGTGGATCTGTGGGTTAAAGGCCAGCCTGGTCTACAGAATGAGTCCCAGACAGCCAGAGCTACACAGAGAGACCGTCTCAAATTCCCCCACACACACACCAAAAAAAAGATAATGACAACACTGGTTAACATGCCAACATGGATGGGAGAATCTCACCAGACTCCACCCCTAGATGCTAAGACGATGAATCAGTCTTCTCCAGGTAAGAGTCCCCCATAGGTTATACAGTCCCAAGTGGGAAGCCTTAACTACATACGCCGCATATCAGCAACATTCAATGAACTCAGGTTGTGTGTGTGTGAGTGTGTGTGTGTGTGTGTGTGTGTGTGTGTGTGTGTAATTAAAGAAGTCTTGGAGCTGAAAGGGATTTGTGGGACATAGAAAGAGCTGACGGGGCAGACTGTAGGGTGGAGATGATATAAATAAAGTAACCCTGTATGAAATCCTCAAAAAAAAAATTTTTTTTAAAGGAAAGAGGGCTGGGAAGATGGCCCAGTGGTTAGAAGGGCTTGCTGTATACTTGTGAGGACCAGAGTTTGAATTCCCAAAACCCACATAAAAGGCCAAACAGGTGTGGTGTCTGCCGGAATTTCAGCCTCGGAGGGGAGAAACAGGAACCACAAAGCAAGCTGAGTGGAGGCTAACCATCCGGAGCACTCTGCTCTTAGCTGCTAAGAAACTGCCTTTGTTTCTAATCACTGTGAACTACATCGTATTGATACATCAGCTTCCTTGGGGGCTTTTCAAAGCCTTCCTGGTTGCGGTGGTTCAGATCTGTAATCCCATAACTCTGGGAACCAACCCTGAGAATCATGAGTTCAAGGCCACCCAGGGCTATCTAAGGAGAGTGTGTTAAACATCAAAACAGAAAATTTGGGGGAACTGGAGAGATGGCTCAGTGGCTCAGTGGCTCAGTGGTTAAGAGCACTGGCTGCTCTTCCAGAAGACCTGGGTTCAATTCCCAGCACCTACACGACAGTTCAAGACTGTCTGGAACTCCCGTTCCAGGTTCCAAGGGTTGTGACACCCTCACACAGACACACACTCAGGCAAAACACCAATGCACATAAAGTAAAAATTAAAAAATTATTTTATAAAAACTGAACATTTGTTTTCAAGCCTTTTACTTTCATTCTCGTTTTGAGACAGTGTGTTTGGCACTTTTCTTTCTTCCTTGTTTCTTTCTTTCTTTCTTTTATTTGATCACATGTTCTGTGTGTATGCACATATAGCTGAGTTGGTTGTGGTATTCCTTCATTTGTTTTTTTGTGGTACTTGGGATAAACTCAGAGTCTCATATCTGCTAGACAAGTATTCTACTGCTGAGCTTAATCCCCAGCCCAAGTTTTTTGTTTGTTTGTTTTGTTTTATTTTGTTTTATTTTTCAAGACAGGGTTTCTCTTGTAGACCAGGCTGGCTTTGAACTCACAGAGATCCACCTGCTTCCTGAGTTCTGAGATTAAAGGCGTGCCCAACTTGGAAGTAGAATTTTTAAAATTGAAACTCTCTTGAGAAGTCTTGTATAATAATGTCCCTATGTTAAGGCTCTCCCTCCTTCCCCCCTCTCCTCCTCCCCTCTGCCTCCTTCTTGCTCCCTCTCCCCGCCCCCTCTGCCTGTGCTAGAATATGAAGCTCGTTGTGTTCCTTATCTACTTAATGGCTGTGCCGCACCCTGGCTCACCTTGGAATTCTGCACCACAATCAAGTGGTCCCTTTTAGGTTTCTGCAGTCAGCCTGCTCTACAGAGCGAGTTCTAGGACAGCCAAGGGCTACACAGAGAAGCCCTGTCCTGGAAAAAAAGAAAGAGGAAGGTGGGAGGAACAGGTAAATAAACTAGGCTGGCCTTGAACTCATAGAGTTCTCTTTGAGATCCACCTGTCTTTGCCTTCAGAATGCAGAGATTAAAGTCATGTGCCACCATGCCTGGGCCTAGCTTTTTTATTTGTTTGTTTATTTTTCTTGTTTGGGATGGAGGAATTCATGACATGGCAGATATATGGACAATCTTGTAGAGTTGGTCTCTCTTTACATATGGGTTCTGGAAATCAGATTCAGATCACCAGGCCTTTATCCACTGAATCTTCTCACAGTATCAATAAATTTATCTTTAAAAATATGCATAGCAGCCAGAAGTGGTGGTCCACACCTTTAATCCCAGCACTTGGGAAGCAGAGCTTTCTGAGTTCAAGGCCAGCTTGGTCTACATAGTGAATTCCAAGACAACCAGGGCTATGTAGAGAGACTGTCTCAAAAAATATAAATAGATAAATAAATAAAAACAAATAAAATCTGTTGCAAAGAAGCCTAGCCTAGCAGCCTAACATCGGGGCAGGGTGAGTTCACCCTGGGCTGCCGACTGTGCTAATGTACCACACTGCCACAGCAAGTGCCTGCAGTCTGAGTGGCCTCAGGAGCAGACATGGGTTTGAATGGTCTGGGGCTGGCTGGCAGGGTTCTTAGCCCCAGGCCTGGTTATGGTTTTGTCCATTCCTCTGTGGCCTTCGTGTGGCTTCCCTTTGGGTTCCTTTAACAGTCTTCTACTAGTCATTGACTTTTTTTTAAATTAGAAATCAGGCCGGGCGGTGGTGGCGCACGCCTTTAATCCCAGCACTCGGGAGGCAGAGCCAGGCGGATCTCTGTGAGTTTGAGGCCAGCCTGGACTACCAAGTGAGTTCCAGGAAAGGCACAAAGCTACATAGAGAAACCCTGTCTCGGAAAAAAAAAAATTAGAAATCGACAAATTATAGTTGAATGCATTTATACAGTGATGTTATTTTCTAGTACCAAGTTGAATAATTGCTGAAGCTCATTAACATATCCATTACCTGAAAGCTTGGCTTGTTTTTGGTTGGGGTTGTTTTATTTTGTTTTGTTTTGAGACTATGTGGCACAAGCTGGCAGAGAACTCACTATCTATCCCAGGCTGGTCTTACCTTCATAACAGTCTTCCTGCCTCAGTCTCCCAAGATACCCTGCTCTGTAGATGGTTCTATTTTATTTTCTTTGAGACAACCCTGACTGGCCTGGAACTTACTATGTAGACCAGGCTATCCTAGAACTCAGAGAAATCCACCTCTGCCTAGTGAGTACTGAGGCATGCATCTCAATGCCCAGCCTTAGATGTTTTAACTTTTATTGTTTTATTTATTTGTTTGTTGGTTGATTTGTTTTGAGACAAGGTCTCACTGTGTATCCCTGGCTAAGCTGGATCTCACTCTGTAGACCAAGTTGGCCTCAAACTCACAGAGGTCCACCTGCCTCTGCCTCCCGAGTGCTGAGATTAAAGGCGTGCACCTCCATGCTGGGCCTGAAATTGTTTTAAATACAGCCTGGTCGTCATCACGTGCCTCCCCTTGAGTAGCAGTAGCTCCTGAGTAAGGCAAAGCTGACTAGTAACTGTTTTCATCTTGCAAAAAGCTGTGAAGCTTTTTTCATTTTTCTTTTCCTTTGGTTTGCTTGTTAAGAAAGTCTCATGTAGCTTAGACTAGGCTTGAATATCTCTCTTTTTTGTTTGTTTGTTTGTTTGTTTTTTTGTTTTTTGAGACAGGGTTTCTCTGTGTTGCTCTGACTGTCCTAGAACTCACTCTGTAGACCAGGTTGGCCTCAAACTCCTGCCTCTGCCTCCTGAGCACTGGGACTAAAGGCGTGCACCACCACTGCCCAGCTCTCTTGAAATCTCAAACTCACCCTGTAGCTGAGGATGGCCTTGAACCCCTGACCCTCCCTCCTCCGTGTCTGGGACTCCAGGCTTGTACCCAGCTCACCCAGCTAGGCACCAGTCTGAGCTGAGTCGATGCCATAGCTGGATCTCAATTCCTAATTAATAACTGATTAATTTACAAGTGTCACCTCAATGACACAGTGGATCATTAACTCCAGGACAGTACTGTATATTCATTACAATTTCCTAGGGCTGCTGGGATGGCTCAGCTGGTAGAGGTGCTGTTATGTAGCCTGATGACTGGAGTTTGATCCCCAGAGCCCACGAGGTAACAGGAGAGAACCTACTTTGGAGTGTTGTCCTGTGACCTCCACAAACGTGTTATGATATGTGTGCACCTGCATTACACATGCACACCCTTTAAAAATTAAAAACTGCCATGCAATAGTGGCGCACACCTTTAATCCCAGCACTCAGTAGGCAGAGGCAGGCGGATCTCTGTGAGTTCGAGGCCAGCCTGGTCTACAGAGTGAGTTCCAGGACAGCCAGGGCTACACAGAGAAACCCTGTCTCAAAAATAAATAAATAAATAAATAAGGAAAACTAAGGGAAAAAGTTTTCAAAAGGTCTCGAGTCAGGGCCTATTCTGTGTCTTAGGTGTAGTGTTTAGCGTTGTTAACCCCTGGGGCAGTTTATCTATTTTATGTGTATGTGTATGAGTGTTCTGCCTGCATGTATGTCTGTGTGCCACATTCTGTCTGGTGCCCTCAGAGGTCAGAAGAAGACATCAGATCCCCTGAAAGTGCAGCTATGGGGGGTTGTGAGCCATACAGGTTCTGAGAGCCGAACCCAGGTCCTCCTCGTGAACAAGTGTTCTTAACAGCTGAGCCGTCTCCCCAGCCCCAGGATGTTTTATGAGGCCACACTAATTTTATTGCATGTGACTAAGATCAACACCATGCGCTAGATGAAAGCTTCAGGAAGGAGAGTGGCTGAGTTGCTTCCCAGAGGTCAGGATCAGATTATGACCTTCTTCATCAATGAACTAATGGCTAAGAGAGGACTCCAGCCTCAACCAGATGGTTGTCTTGTAGAGACTTGCTTACCCTCTCTACAGCTCACTTTATCATGTATAAAATAGAGTAATAAGTTGCACCAACCATATGCTAAGTATGTGAGAATTAAATAAGCTTCAACAAGGAGGGCATGGCCAGCGCTCTACCATCAGTCAGGGTTCTACCACCAGTCAGGGCTCTACCACCAGTCAGGGCTCTACCACCAGTCAGGGCTCTATCACCAGTCAGGGCTCTATCACCAGTCAGGGCTCTATCATCAGTCAGGGCTCTATCATCAGTCAGGGCTCTATCATCAGTCAGGGCTCTACCATCAGTCAGGGCTCTATCATCAGTCAGGGCTCTATCATCAGTCAGGGCTCTATCACCAATCAGGGCTCTATCATCAGTCAGGGCTCCATCATCAGTCAGAGCTCTATCATCAGTCAGGGCTCTATCACCAGTCAGGGTTCTATCACCAGTCAGGGCTCTATCATCAATCAGGGCTCTACCATCAGTCAGGACTTCATCATTCTTCCCTGCGCAGTGTAGGAGCGGTAAGATTTGAACGTTCTCTGCAGTTCACTTGGACATTGGAGTGGGGATACCCAAAGGCCTGTCCACCCGGGGCAGGTGGAGAACACAGAAACTTGTGAGAAAGCAGAAAGACAAACCTGGAATCCATTTGTCTCCTCCTGTCCTTTGCCCTCCTCTCCATCCTCCCCAATCCATCTCCCTCCCTCCCTCCCTCCTCCTCCTCCTCCTCCTCCTCCCACCCCCTCCTCCCATTTCCCCACTTCTTCTGAGACATGGTCTCATTTTGTAGCCCAGGCTGCCTTCAAACTCACACTCTCCCGGGTGAACCTTCCTGAGTGCAGAGATTACAGGCACATGTCACCTGGCCCACTCACCCTTCAAGGGTCCCCTCTGATCCCATCTCAGCACCTCACAGTGGGGGTGACAGTCAAAGTGAGTCACCCCAGCATCAGCCACAGCACAGGTGCTTAAAGACAGGCAGGCGGACTTCTTTGTTTTGAGACAGGGTCTCACTATGTATTGGCTGTCCTGGGACCCACTACACACCAGGCTGACCTCTCCCTCCCCAGTGCTGGGATCAAAGGTGTGCACCACCCCGTGGCAGTCAGACTTCTGGTGAACCGGAGCATCAACCCTCCTGAGCGGGCACAAGTGGCTCCAGGCACAGCTCCCACCACAGAGGGAGGCTCTTCTCAGGAGCTGGTGATCAAGTGTAATAACAGCCCCATGGCAACTGGAGAGTGCCACCTGCAGGCCTCACGTGCTTAAGCACGGGTGGGGGTGGCTGCTTCTCTGCTGGGACACAGCACAAAAGGTGACCTTTTCCTTCCCTGGCTCCAGAGGGATTTAGCATTCTCATTGCGGGCCCCTCCCCCTCCCGCAGAGCCCCAATCCCAGCAACGCGGAGACTTGCCTCGTGGAGAGCACTGTGGCCAGCCCCTGGCCATGTCCCCTTCTCAGGTGTTCCCAAGGTCGTCCAGATGGCCAGGAGAGCAGTAGCTGGGGCGTGGCTCCTGCTCTCAGCCCCGTGACCCCTGCATTCTTGGGTGAGGAAACACCCATCAGCCCTCCCCGGTGGGTTTCTGATCCTGGCTGCAAACAGCCCCTGATCCCACCTTACTACTACCCACTGTGTCTCTGTGAAGGTACCTACCTAGGGCCTTGTTCTAGAATGACCTCACTTAGGCCTCACACAGACCCTTTGAAGCGGAGACTATTCTTATCCTAGTGACTTCAGAAACTTGAGCTAGAGGACAGCGCTACCTTGCCTGCCACCGGATGATGCCCCAGACTTTACCCCAAGATCCAGCTGTGGAACTAAACTGAGTCCATTCTCCAGCAGCATTTTTGTTTCCTGTCTCCTCCTGACAGCCTCGGCTTCCACATGACTGTTTGCACTCCTGATATGCTGTTCACCACTAAACATTCTCAGCAAAGCCACAGTAGCAGAAGACGTGTTCTGGAAGGATCGCCGCCAGAGATGTCATAACCTTAGCAGCCCAGGAGGGAAGGATTTGCTTATCTGGCTGATAGGTAGTCCATCATGAAGGGAAAGCAGAACAGGAACCTGGAGGCATGAACTAAAACAGAGGCCACGGAGGAACACTGCTTACTGGCTTGCTCTCCGTGGCTCTCTCAGCTTGCTATAAAACCCAGGACCATGCCAGGCAATGGTGGCACACGCCTTTAATCCCAACACTCGGGAGGTAGAGGCAGGCAGATCTCTGTGAGTTTGAGGCCAGCAAGTTCTAGGACAGCCAGGCTACACAAAGGAAAGCTATCTTGAACAAACAAAAACAAATAAACCAACAAAAAACCCAGGGCCATCTGCCCAGGGGTAGCATGGCTCACTATGGTCTGGGCTCTCCTACATTAATCACTAATCAAGAAAATACAGGCCAATCTAATGGAGGCATTTTCTCAACTGAGCTTCCCTCTTTCCAGATGACCTTATAGCTTGTGTCAAGTTGACAAAAAACAAAAAAACAAACAAACAAAAAAACCACCCAACCAGCTCATACCCAGAAGCAACGCGAGGAAGAAGTAACATAGATGTGAGACAGTTCCCACAGGCATCAGAGCCCACAACCATCTCTGTAGATTCCTTGAGTGCCAGTAATGCCTGCAACCTTAAACACACTTTTTTTTTCTATTTCTTGCTGACTTTGCCACCAGGGGGCGACAATCTCCCTCTTCTGGTTCTAGGGACAGCTCCTCAGGGGCCCAGCAATTGCATGAAGGTTTCTGTCATTTTCCCCTACATGTGAGCAGCCTTGAGCCCACTCATCTGCTGTCACTCAGCACTCAATGACCTCCCTTGTAGGATGAGGAAGCTAGTTATTTGGCAACCAAAAGACCAAGAGTTCCTGATCCTGGTCAACAGTTTCTGGTTTTGGTTTTGTGTTTTTGGTCTGGGTGTGTGTTTTCATGTTCCAAGCCCTCTGGAGGGCTTTGTTGTTGGGGGCAGGGAATCCTTGGAGTAGGCCTGAGTATTCATTGCCCGTGTTGGTTGTTTGCCTTTTTGTTGGTTTTGTTGGTGTTGTTCTTGTTTTAAAGTTGTTCGTTTAGGGCCTCACGATGTAACCCTGATTGTCCTGGATCTCACTCTGCAGACCAGGCTGGCCTTGAATGCACAGAGATCCTCTTGCCTTTGCCTCCCAAGTGCTAGGATTAAAGGTGTGGACACCTGCCTGGCTTACATTTTTTTGTTTTCTTTTCTTTCTTTCTTTCTTTCTTTCTTTCTTTCTTTCTTTCTTTTTCCCAAGACAGGGTTTCTCTGTGTAGCCCTGGCTGTCCTGGAACTCCCTCTGTACAATGGGCTGGCCTCGAACTCAAAGATCTGCTCACTTCTGACTTCTAAGTGCAGAATTAAAAGTGTATAACACCCAGTTTTTTCTTTAAAATTTTTTAAAAAGATTTATTTATCATGTATACAGTGTTCTGTCTGCACACCAGAAGAGGGCACCAGATCTCATTATAGATAGTTGTGAGCCACCATATGGTTGTTGGGAATTGAACTCAGGACCTCTGGAAGAGCAGCCAGTGCTCTTAACCTCTGATCCATCTCTCCAGCCCTTTTCTTAAAATTTTTAAAAGTTTTTTTTTGTGTGTGTGTGTGTGTGTACATGTGTGAGTGCAAGACATTTCTTTTATTTATTTTTTATGTTTATGGGTGTTTTACCTACATGTATGTCTGTGTATAATGTATCATTTGTATCATGTGCATGCCTGGTGTCCATGGAGACCAGAAGAAGACATCAGATCCCCTCAAACTGGATTTACAAATGATTGTGAGCTGCCATGTGAATGCTGGGAATCAAACCCAGGTCCTCTGGAAGAACAGTCAGTGCTCTTCATGGCTGACCACTCTCCAGCCCCAAGACACTTATTTCTTTATTTGTATGTGTGCATATGTATGTGTGTTGGCACACATGTGGAGGCCAGGGGCAGCATTCAGGAGTAGGTTTTCTCCTTTCACATGTGTGTCTCAGAGACCAAACTCTTCTTCAGGTTCAGAGGCACCTGTACCAGCTGAGCCACCTCACTGGCCCTGTTAATTTGTCTTTAAGCCGGATTTTCCTCTACAATAATTTAGATCTGAGCCCGGCAGTGGTGGTGCACACCTTTAATCCCAGCACTTAGGAGGCAGAGGCAGGAGGATCTCTGTGAGTTCAAGACCAGCCTGGTCTACAGAATGAGTTCCAGGACAGGCTCTAAAAGCTACACAGAGAAACCCTGTCTCGAAAAACCATAAAATAATAATAATAATAATAATAATAATAATTTAGGACAATATTATTAGGAGGCTAATAAGTTTCCTCTCTGACCTAGCAGTAGTGCCTGTACAAATGCCCATGGAGAAAGAGTTCTGTGATCCACTAGTCAGGTCTGTCAAGGGCAAGGCAATGAGGGAATTAAGGCCTGTGTGCTATTTGCCCAGATTCCCAAGAGGCAGGATAGGTGATTGAAAGGATTATTAGCTTTCCAGATTGGGAAGAATACAGATTCCATAGAAGATTTAGTGGGTTTCACTCTTTGCTGCGTAATTCAATGTTGTAACTAAGAACACTGTAAGAACACTGGGTGTGTAGCTCAGCTGGCAGACCACTTGCCTAGCATGCATGATGCCCCAGGTTCTACCTCCAGCACCTCCAAAGGAAGTAGGGGATCATATCTATATTAGTCAGGCAGAGTCAGAGAATTGCAAACAGCAGCTGTTAGAGTTCAGACATCTCTCTCCAAAACCCAGGCCCAGCTAGTGGGACAGGTGCCAAGATTCTCAGGCAAGGCCTCTTGGCATGCCAAACCATGAAGATGGGGGTGGGGTGGGGCAGGGCTTGCAAATGCCCTGGCAGGAGGAATGCTGAGTTTGTTTTCTTGCCAGAGGCGGGCACAGGATGTACCCAACTCAGCAAGCTCTCCACTCCAGAGCAAACGGACAAAGATTCTGTGGGGCCCGAAGCTTCCATGACTGACTGGCGGGGGCTGGGGGTGGGGTGGGGCCTGGGGGGGCTTTCTAAGAAGGTGGAAGCAGAGACTGAGCCTGGAGAAGAATGGGTTGCACATGGGGAGGAACTTCAGCTAGATTTCAGTCGGGGCTGGCACAATGCCTCGGCAGGGAACGGCACGTGTGCCAAGCCCGATCATCTGCGTCCAACCCCCAGGACCCACGCAGGTGAAGGAGAGAGCTACCCCTGTACCACTCTCACCTCCACACACCTGCTGTGGCATCCCCTCCCATGAATAAATAGATGCCCTTTAAGGTTTTCATTGCTCAGACAGGCCTTGAACCTTAGATTCTTCTGTAGGAGCCTCTTAAGTAGCTGGGAGTCAGGTTCAGGTATGGATGTCCTAAGTGAGGACAGAGTGGGAAAAAGAAGGTGCCCTAAATACTTGGACTGGGCATGTGCCTTGCTTGGTAGGAGTGCTGGCCTAGCATTCAAGAGGCCCTGGGTTCAATCCCTGGAGACCCTTAAAATTGAGTATAGTGGCTGGGTGATGGCGGCTGATGTACTGGGTAGTGGTGGCGCACATCTTTAATCTCAGCACTCGGGAGGCAGAGGCAGGCAGATTTCTGAGTTTGAGGCTAGCTTGGTCTGCAGAGCTAGTTCCAGGACAGCCAGGGATACACAAAGAAACCCTATCTCAAAAAAAAAAAAAAAAAAATGGGTATAGTAGCGCACCTTCCTGTAATTTTAACATTAGGAAGTGGGGGAAGGAGGTTCAAAAGTCCTAGATCACGAAGCTGGAGAGATGGTTCAGTACTTAAGAGTGCTTAGTACTCTCGCAGAGGACTCAGGTTTGGTCCCCAGCATACACATGGTTCCTCACAACTGCCTGTAATTCCCTTATCTGGTCCTTCATGTGGCATACTCTCCTCTCTCTCCCTCTCTTTCTCTCTCTCTCTCTCTCTCTCTCTCTCTCTCTCTCTCTCTCTCTCATGAATAAAAATGTTTTTTAGTCTAAAAAAGAAGGCAGGAGACACAAGTTTATTTGTGCTTCAGTGTGAATTGAGCATTGGGGTGATGCTTGGCTTCTACAGAATTCTGAAAGAGAGTGGTACAGGGAGAGAGGGCATGTGAGCCAAAAGGGTACTTCTTGGTCTGCTAGGTGTGAGGACAGAGTCTTGGGGAAGAAGATGGCTCCTCTGATAACACTCCACCTGGTTATCCCTCTGAAGACCTAGGGACAAGGAAGCCAGCTTCTATATGATGGATGTCTTGGGTCTATAGTGGCATGCTCCTAAAAATCCTAGCACTAACCAAAAAAAGATATGCTGGGCAGTGGTGACACACGCCTTTAATCCCAGAGCAGGCAGATCTCTGTGAATTCCAGCCAGTGTGGTCTGCAAAGAGACAGGACAGCCAGAGCTACACAGAGAAACCCTGCCTCGAAAACTGCCCACTTCCTCCCTCCCAGAAAATGCCCACTTCCTCCCTCCCAGAAAATGCCCACTTCCTCCCTCCCAGAAGACCCCAGCACTTACGAGGCTGAGACAAGAGAAGTTATGGATGGCTGAGTCATCATGTGGGTGCTGGGAATAGAATCCTCAAAACAAAACAAGCCACAGCCAGCCTCACCTCGCCAACTTCTCAGCCAATCGTGTTTCCACGAATCCTCAGACTGAAAACCTCTGAGTCCTCATCCGAAAGGCCTCAGCCAAAAAGAGCCTCTAGTTCCTGTCTCCTCATGCCTTCTATACTTTTCTCTGCCCAGACATCACTTCCTGGGATTAAAGGCGTGTGTGCTTCCCAGTACTGGGATTAAAGGTGTGTGCCACCACTGCCTGACCTCTGTGTCTAATCTAGTCACTGGCTCTGTCCTCTGACCCTCAGGCAAGCTTTATTAGGCTACACAATATATCACCACAGCTGAGCCACCTTTCCACCCCCACTGCTGTTGGTTTTTAAGGGAGGGTCTCATGCTGTCCTAGGCTGGCCTTGAACTCACTATTTGCTTGCCTCAATAAACCCCAAAATGAAACAAAATAGCACCACCAACAACAAAGCAAGCCTCTGGCCAAAGATCATGGAAGACTAACATCAAAGTGCCCTTGACCACCCCAGGAGGGAGCACCCTTGCTCCCAGAATATCTGACAGCCATGTTGGGTGTAGTGGTTTGAATAAGAATGGCCCTCATAAACTTGTATATTTGAATCCAGTGGAACTGTTTGAGAAGGAGTAGGCGGTTGGTCTTTTTGGAGTGGGTGTGGCCTTGTTGGAGGAAGTCTGTCACTGGGAGTGGGCTTTTAAGTTTCAAAAGTCCCCCCAAGCCCAGGCTTTCTTTCTGCCTGCTGCCTGTGGATCATAATGTAAAGCTCTCAGCTACTGCTCCAGGACCATGTCTGTCTGCTTCCCGCCCTGATGATCCTAGACTCACCCTCTGAAATTGCAAGCAAGGCCCTAATTAAATGCTTTCCTTGTATGAGTTGCCTTGGTCTTGGGGTCTCACTAACACACTGTGCCAGATGAAGGGAAGGCCTCTGAGCAACAGTAATGCCTTATAGGTGGATGTCTGCCTCTCTTTCTGGCCTCTCCAAGTGCAGCCTCCTTGAAACCAATCTATGATGCCTTCTGCCTCTACAGGGAGTGGCATGAGGATCAGAAAGAGAGGAGGAACTGGCTTGTTGGAAGTGACCAATTAATAAGCTTGTTCTGAGGAGGGAGGAAGAAACTTTCTAGAAAGGAAATATGGAGTGAACAGCGAGCTGGAAGCCAGAGAAGAGAAGATAGGGCCAGTGGAAGATGAACAGCATATTCTGCATTGTCTTTGGACAGCTGAGGAAGTAATGATATCCAGGAAGCCACAGCCTCACACCAGCTAACCCCCCTCCCAGCCTCATGGGAGTGCAGCCTCCCTGGACAATGCCAAGGCTCACTCTTCCTTGGGTTTTTCTTGTTAGTTGTTTGATTGTTGGGCTGGATTGGGTTCGGTTTTCTGAGACAGCAGCTCACTTTGTAGCCCAGGCAGGCCTTGAACTAACTTCAGTCCTCCTGCCCCGTCACCCAGAGTGGTGGGGTTACAGACAGGAGCCACCACATTGTTAGAAATGGGTCTGGGAGCCAGACGGTGGCACACACCTTTAATCCCAGCACTCGAGGAGGCAGAGCCAGGCGGATCTCTGTGAGTTCCAGGCCAGCCTGGTCTACAGAGCGAGATCTAGGACAGGCACCAAAGCTACACAGAGAAACCCTGTCTGGAAAAACCACTCCCCTGCCCCCCCCAAAAAAAAAAGAAAGAAAGAAAAGAAATGGGTCTGGGATATCAGGAAAATGACCACACAATCCAAAACAGAAAGTCTTACTTCTGAGACGGATGCATGGCTGCTAATGAAGCAAGCATACTGCTGGAATCTCACTGCGTTTTTATTCCTGACGCAAAGGAATCCTTTTCCTTGTTTCGAGTGGTCGGTCAGAGCTCAACCTCCCATCCTTATGGAATGGGATAACTTAAAAGCACAGCAGTTGTTAAGCAAAGTGTAAATTTTGAGAACAGTGTGAAACCTGGATCACATACTTTGATATCTGACAAATGTTAATTGTTGAGAGGCATTTTTGCCAGATGGTGTCTCTATAAATTTCTTTGCTAGGTTATTGGCCTGTTGCTTTAAGCCAAGAGCTCAGAGCCCGAAGAATCTGAGCCACTCTGTCCTAGAAGAGACAGATCCTTGATGGGAAGAGTAAACTCACAGGCAAGACTCAGAGGGGTGGAGAAAAGCAAACCCAAACTCAAGACAAATGTGACACTGTCGAGCCGCATGCATGCATGCATGCATGCATGCACGCACACTCCCTAGCAGACAGCATGAAGACCAGAGAAGATAAAAATTCTCCGTATCCCTTGCAGTCTGACTGAGACATAGTCAACTTCCCAGTGCCCTCAAGACACGCACCCTGTAGCTGGACCATATATTATACTAGCACCCACCCCTGGGGAAAATGTCATCAAATTAGACCTTCCCCCGGCCACTCACCAGAGTGTGTGTCCCCGTCTCCCCTCCCCCAACAGAAGTGCATACTCTAGTAAAAAGAGCTTTTTCCACCTGAGTCCTCCCTCATTGATCATCCACCCAACTGGCTCACTCTTGCGTCTACTGCTGCTGATGCTAAAACCTCTAACAATGTAGACACAGAATTGTCTTTGTCTCATTTAACCCTTTAGTATAAATGACAGGCTGGGTGGTGATGGCGCACGCCTTTAATCCCAGCACTCGGAAGGCAGAGGTGGGTGGATCTTCATGAGTTCAAGATCCAGCCTGGTCTACAGAGCTAGTTCCAGGACAGCCACAGCACCCAGCTGGGGACTTGATCTTTGTAGCAGCCTGGAGTTGAAGGCAAGACACCACATGGCTTAAATACCCTCCTCACTTCGGCTTTGGGGACTGGGAAGGTGTAGCAAGCTTTCTTGTTGGACTGCCATCCTGCAAATAACGACCCAGAGACTTATTACTAATTATGAAAGCCTGGCCTTAGCTTAGGCTTTTTCCCAGCTAGCTCTTATAACTTCACCTGTTTCTATTAATCTACATTCCCTATGGCTTGGTTACAGAGATCCTCCTGCCTGTGCCTC